>NC_073746.1:324974119-325111619 GCF_029784135.1 Toxorhynchites rutilus septentrionalis | reverse complement strand
GCATTGTATGTGCTTGTGAAAATGTAATGAAGAATTGAATAAATTGTTTTGCCAAACGTGTTTTCTCAGTCCCGCTTCTTACGACCCATGTTTATATATATACAGGGCTTCAGATTTCTCTCCACTGTATATAACCGAATCAATTTTTTTTATTCATATAATTTTAGTTTTCAGCTTTCCTAGATATGTGTATCATAACTAACATGCCGGGTGTTCGGGTTTGATTCCCGTTCTGGTCGGGGGAATTTTTCGTTGACTTGCACTGTGATTCCGACTTGCACTGTGATCACACGTATTCTAGAGCTTGCCACTCAGAATGCATTCAAGGCGTGTTATTTGGCATAGAAATCTCAACTAAGTACTAATAAAAATGACGCAAGTAATACTACGTTGAGACGGCGAAGTTCCTCTAGGAACGTTAGCGCCATTGAAGAAGATGAAGATATGTATGATTTTTTTCAGATTTTTTACAGTGTTGCGCGGTACAAACTTTTTTTTTTCAAATCTCCAAAGGGCCTGGCTGGGTACGGGAGTAAAAAGTGCCTCCAAACCAAATCACTAGCTGTATGGAAAATATTATATAGGGTACACATATGAAATTTTGACAGTAGTACCATATATTTGAGTTCTCCTATGGTACAACATAGGATCTGTGGTGAAAAATGCACTTTTAGTTTTCTTCACGCCATTCTCAATAGCTCTCACACAAAAATATGAAGAAAATACTGAAAGTACATCTTGTTAAGGTGTATCCATCAATATTTTCAAACAATTTATTCATCAAAAAACCAAGTACTAAAAAAATTTATTTTTATATTTATTTTAAACTAGCTGACCCGACGAACTTCGTCCCGCCTAAATAGATTTTTTGATTTGAATACTTTCAAACATCCACGTTTTCTTACTAAGTGAAGGTTAGTGAGTCCAATCACTGAACTCTTCATTGATTGATTACCCTTTGATTTTCCTTTTACTATAAATTGTCTAGTACTTCTATAAAAATTCGTCCTTATAATATAAAATTATTTTCAGACACAATTCTCGTTCAAGATTCTTCAAGCATTTGGAAATAACATGTTTCTCCGTTGCATGGAATACATGTTTGATACAGAGAATATTACAGAATAAAGACAGCTCAAATCGGACCATTCCTTCCTCGGGTTTAGGGCACACCAACACATTTGGCTTTCCATTTTTGTTTATATAGATAGAAGATATAGGAATGCGTTGTTCCGTCTGAAAATTCTTTTCATCTTTCGAACAAAAAACAATTTCGTTAGCGCCAACATCAAATGGACTAACAACGCTTAGTTAATTGTATAACATATGGGAATTCAATTTTCCGAATTTTCCGATCTTCCTTTAGGATTTTTCGAAAATTTTCCGACTTTTCTCTCCGCTATATTGATCTACGGGAAGAAACGAATACAACAAAATACAGGAGGCTAAAATCGGACCATCCCTTCTTCGAGTTTTCCGCTTACCAACAGATTTTGCCTTACATTTTTATTTATATAGATATAAGATATGGAAATGCGTTATTTCACCTGAAAATCCATTTCGACATACGAACAAAGATCAATTTCGATAGCGCAAATATCGAATGGACTAACAACGCTTATTATGATGTAATTTTCGAACATTTGGGAATTAAATTTTCAGAATTTTCCGACCTTCCTTCAGGATTTTCCGAACATTTTACGATTTTTCTCTCCACTATATTGATCTACGGGAAGAGACGAATACAACAAAATACAGGAGGCTAAAATCGGACCATCCCTTCTTCGGGTTTTCCGCTTACCAACAGATTTTGCCTTACAGATTTATTTATATAGATTCAATTTTTTTTTATTTTGAGACTCAGTACTACTCTAGTTTGCATTCAATTTTTTTCCTACGTCTACCTAAATGTGATTTTTTTTAGAATTTTTAGAGTATTTTTCGCGGTGCAAAAAAAATATATACATCGATAAAAAAAATATATACATCGCAATTCGAAATTTTCAAGAAAAATATTACTTTGAGACCCACTTTTGTTCTAATTTTTATTTAAATGCGTGTTGTTTTTTCCACATGTAGCGCAATTTTTTCTTGAAATTTTAAGAGGTTTGAGCAAAAAAATACTTTTTTGGCCTTTGGGAAGTTTTGATTTATTTTGAATTTAGAGGTCCAGAACAGCTCTAATATTTATTAAAATTTTGTTTTTTATATGTCTAAATTTAATCGGTATTTTAGAGATGCGCGAAGATGTTTTTTCTCGAATCTTAAAATATATGAGTTATCTTTACATTGGATTTAGATGGTTTACCAAATTCATAGGAGTCAGCAGTACGATAGAGCACGGTAAGAAAAAATAAAATGCTTGTGGAAAGATCATTCGGATTAGTGAGAAGAACACTTAAAAGAATCCAAATTATTATACTTTTTTTTCATTTTAACCTTACAATTGAAAACCACGAATACAATGAAATAATTGATTTCAAGAAAATAAAAATAATAATGCAGACGATGAAGAAAATTATTTTTGTGTTTCGCAATGCGCTTAAAAATTCAGGAAAACATTGCGCCACAAAAACAACAAAAACAACGAAAAGGTGCGTTTTTCACCATAGATCCTATGTTGTACCATATAAGGTCCCAAATATATGGTACTACTGCCAAAATTTAATATTTTCCATACAGCTGGTGATTTGGTTTGGGGGCACTTTTTACTCCCGTACCCAGCGAGGCCCTTTGGAAATATAAAAAAAAAAATTTTTGTACCGCACAACACTGAAAACAAAAAAATCACATATCTAGCAAAGTCGTAGGAACATTTAAATATGAATTAGAGTAGTACTGAGTCTCTAAATTGAGCAACCGTGGCCGAGTGGTTAGCGTCTCACATTATCATGCCGGGTGTTCGGGTTCGATTCCCGTTCTGGCCGAGGGATTTTTCATCAGAGAAATTTTTTTCGACTTTCAATTTTCAATATTTTTTTTAGTACTTCAATTTTTGATGAATTTTTTTTTTTGATAATTTTTCTTGATACACCTTAGTGAGATGCACATTCAGTATTTTTTTTCAAATTTTTATCTCGAAGTTTCTGAGGATGGCGTGAAAGAAACGAAAAAGTACGTTTTTCACTATAGATCCTATGTTGAGCCACATAGGGGTTCAAGAAAACCGCCCAAATTTCTTATTCAATATCCTATACAATATATGCCATACAACTAGTGATTTTGTTTGGGGGCACTTTTTACTCCCTTACCCGGCCAGGTCCTTTATCCAGAATCTCGCAGGAGGTGAGTGATAGAGGATCATATTTGATGAGAAAATCCTTCTACGAAGGAATTTCAACAATGACAGAGTAATCGAATTTTTATGCCCTATGTTTAGCTTTGTTGCCGACCAATGGTGCAACTGAAACGGTGTTTCAATTTGTGTTCAAACTATTGTGATTTTCGTTGAAACAAACTAGACCCTAAGTTAAATATTAAAAATGTTGTATACTATTGGTTGGTTTATTAATAATATTTTTTTGTCTCAAATGTTTGTATAAATTGTGTATTGTATCAAGTAACATTAGTTTTAGGTGTATAGATGTACACTCAAACTAGCGTTGGCAAAAAACATTTCATCTTTGGCAGAAATGATGCCATTTAGTGTGCTGGATAGTCAAATGCGCAAATAATGAGCTGTTTTAAAAGCCATAAAATGGTTTGTATGTATGCGTGCAGATATCTCTTTCTGTTTTCTTTTCTTATTTCATTTAGGATTGTGCCAAAAAAAATCCATACGACGTCAATGGCAATCGAACCAAGGCCGTCCGGAATGCAAAGCTATTTTACACGACCACGCTATCCATATGGCTAATGATGCTTCAGCAGTTGTTCAGCAGATACGTGATAATATTACACCTGATTATAAAATGAAGTTGGGAAGTGTTTTCTAAGAGTAAAAAAGGAGCGCATGAAGGAGAACAATATCTATCTCGGTCTGTGCCGTGTATGTGGAAAAGCATGCGGAATGCTTATTTGTCTTTTGTTTCGCTCGCTCGTTTTAATCTTATATTGCTGTACCATGTATATTATACAAATGCTTACCAGTATTTGTGAGTCATGACATTTTCTGTTATGTTATGTCTCAGTTAATGTCATAAATTGAGATGACAAAATATGAGCTGAAAATCAATTTTGGGTGTACTAATTTAAAATTATAATTTGTGACGATCGTGAGCCCCCTTCAATAAAAACAGTGGACAAACGATAATGACCAGATATTCCGGAAGTGTCAAGAGAGAGAGAGAAAGAGAGAGAAAGAGAGAGAAAGAGAGAGAGAGAGAGAGAGAGAGAGAGAGAGAGAGAGAAGAGAGAGAGAGAGAGAGAAAGAGATAGAGAGAGAGAGAGAGAGAGAGAGCTCGAATGGGCTCGAAATTTAAAAAAAAATTTTTGAGCATCAAAACCTACCGTCTCACAAAGTACACTGAGTAATGATCTAAGATGAATTAGGCTCATAAGAAGTATCGAATTTGCCTAAATTTTTCGACTAAAATACTTTAATTCCACTAACGAAATTTTACATGGACTGCCTCCTGTTTGCTGACCGGATGGTTTTGTTCTTTCTTTTGACAGGAAAGCGACCTTCGCAGCGGTAGGGTGACTCGAAACCTCAGATACATCAAGTGTGTAAAGGGGAAATCGGTAAGTTTGCAAAAAAATGCTTCCAACTGGGAAAATCAGGTGGTGTCGGTTTACCCTGTTTTCCTCTACTTGATTCCACACGGAAAGATGCATGACCAGAGAGATAAGGATTGGTTCTGGTTCTATAGTTATAAGACATGGTGTATTACATTTCGTTCAACTATGAGATAAACTTTCATTCTCATCTAAAAAAACAAAAAATACACGAGAAGCAGTTATAAAATTTTGACAACTATAAATCATTCAATATAAGTAAAGTATTTGCATCTTTCAATGGCGCATGGCATCATCCATGTAACGTTTCTGATAAAAGTCCTACAGAAAAGAGTAATGATGTACCATTTTTTACAGATTTGTTGATCAACTTGGTCAATACTTTGCCAAGAAATTACAATAGATAAGTGTGTGTGGTACATTACTGTGATTAATTGTGAGTGTTTGTAGATGAACATAAATAAGAATGAAATGAATAAATGAAAATCAATTACCAACAGTGTTTGGCAACAGTTGTCATCATCATCATCTAATTGTCTGTAAAATAATTTGTTTCTAGAACTTTCATAAAAAAGCTAGAAGAGATGCGATTCTAGAGCAACCTCATATCTACGTACACGACTGCCCTCGGCGAACTAGCACAAACTACGATAGTATTCAAACCAGGTCAACCATTATGGAGCGGTGAAATCGATAAAATGGAAATAATGAACATAACGTGAACGAGCGAACGAGCTAGCGGTGGGGGAAGGGGCAGGAACAAAGGCACCTACTTGTACAACTCCTTGTCCATGTTGCGGAAAATGTTGCAGTCCGGATGCTCCAGCAGTCGGAATGCAATCGAACAGTGATGGTTCTCCAGGGGAGAAATGTCATTGTATCTGAAAAAAAAAAAACAAAAAAAGGTAGAACTCAAATCAGCACATTCGATTCGGCTATGGACAGCATCTATTCGGTGGGAATGTGTTCCAGTCTGAGCGGTCGTTCCGACCATTTCAGAACGATATTTGATTGCGACAATGTTAGGCAATCGATAGCTGCAATTACGAACGTGGTCACAGCACTTGATGGCACGTATAAACTAATTGATGGTCGTTAGCGACGAAAACGGCGAATCGTATCCCCCTTTAATTATAATTGATTCTACCCATGCTGGTTGAAAATGTGATCAACGTTGCCCAAAATAAAAAAATTCGAGTGGTCATGTTGCGAGCAAGAAATCAATCTAAAAATCAATCCGCATTAAGCTTTGTGACTTGAAAGCATCGCAAAAAAAAAACGACGAAAGCTTCTCCCGCAACTGGCTGCCTTTTCAGCTTCCGACGAAGCCCTCGTCCTTCTCACACAACAAAGCTACAAAATGCTTACAAGGCACGTATTACGAGACTGTGTGTGAGCAGTTTTTTGTCCTTTCGCACCTCCCGGAGGCAACACTTCCGCTGACTGCACGCGTTGAACCGGACTAACCCGGGCGTGAACCCGAGGTATAGTGTTACAAGGGGATACGCTTCGCCGCCTTCGTCGCCGGTATCACGCGAGAAAACAACGCGCGAACGTGTTGTTCTGCTCGTTTCAAACAACAACGAAAAAAAGGAGCGCGTCGATTTGGTCCGACGTAGAAAAAAAAATGTTCGTAATTGGTGCTCACGGGATCACCGGACCTCCGAAAGTGACACTTTTCGGCTAATAACACGCGTGTGATAGGCGGTGGGATACGGTCCGTTGGGTTCGACGATTACTCACCTTAGAGCCAACTCCGTTCTGGCGTTGATTTGGTAGATATTGTTGTAGCCCGGATGATCAAGATCATGGCAGATGCAGGAAACCAGCAGCACCAGCACCTCCAGCTCGCCCAGCCTCTTCACCAGGTTTGTGTGCCAAGTGATGGCGTACATCTGAGGATAACAGAGTAAACGAGACATGAGTAATTAAGATGCAAAAGTTAATTCCCCCCATCGGTGACAAAGTGTTTAACACGATACAATAGACATTTTCAGCCACCGATTGAAGTTAATCATTCTCATTTCTGAAAACAATAACTGGATATGGTAATTGGGCCCCCTCGTGTAGCCCCATGAGCGTCTTCGTGAATCATCATTGCGGCGGTATATAAAACCTTATCACTCCAAACCGATCAGCAACAGTTGAGAAGAACTTTCCGCTAGAAACAGTTCCGACAGTTCGATTATTTTGTTGCTTGTACAATGGGGACCACCGTTTACGTTCTTATCGCACTTTGTCTTGTGCAGTTCGTGTTGACTGGTGAGAAGAACCATATAAAAGCTAATGTTTTTGAGTGACATTAATCCGTGATTGTGTTTTTCTTAGCTCCCTATTACGCAGAAGAGGAAAACGTCACGTTGGTTTCGAAACAGGAAGATGTTGTTCCGGAGGTGAAAACTGAGTCTGTGCAAACAGCTGAGGAGCAAACTAAGGATCATGAAGTGGATGAAACTGGCGAAGAGCACGAAGAGCACGACGAACACGACGATCATGATGGACACTGTCATCATGATTACGATTGGCATGGATCTGAAAGCCACGAAGAAGATGGAATTACGATTGGTAGCGAGCCGTCCCAGAATGTTAAGGTGGCTGGTTCGAAATAGGAAATTATAATAACTACTATTGATGTGTAATATTTGCTTAGTGTTCAATTGGTTGGTCATGAAACTATATTAAATTAAATTGATGGAAATGAATATCCTTATTCCACGAACATTTAAGGTTGGGTAGGAACTGTGTGTCTGGATATAATTTACAACTTTTCGGTCCAATTCGGAATTACTTGGTCCGGGTTTTTGTCCACTTCTGCTGAGATCCTCGTAAGAACACTCATGACCGAACTTTGCGACGATTCGTTTAACACTCTGTGGACAAACTTTGATTTTTTGTTGTTGCTATTGTGTGGTATGTAACACCCTTTTCGGTTTGGTTAGGATTGTACTTCACATTTGTAATGCATGTTTTCATAGCGATTTATGTGGGGCACGACTTTTCGATGTATGCTTCATATTGACAGCTGTATCTTGTTTTGTGTCCAATTTGACTTACCATTTAATCTTGAACAGACTGACGCTTAAACAACGCCGGCAAATTGAGCAGAATTTTTAAGAAAACCATGGTTCGAGAAAATCGTCGCTCTCTCGTCTATTTCGCGCTAGAGAGTGAGGCCGAGGTGCCATTGCACAATGGTCCAGGAGATGCATTTAAGTGGAAATTAGCATTTAGAGCTTGACAGTTATTTTATAGACAAAAACTGTCTTAGACAAAGTTGTTACTCATGATAAAGCGCTCGTTTTTATGTTGTCAAAAATAGGGTGACCAAAATTGTCGATGAAATAAAAAATCTAACTTTCTTATCTTTATAGATAGAGCTGAACATAGTTCAAGAATGTTGTAGCCCCAGTTATTTTAAACAACTTTGCAGAACAATTTTTTTTCTACCTCTTAAAATAATCGATTTAACGCTTTTTGAAAATCACACATCATGTACAGTGAAATATGCTCTTTCAAATGCCGCCAATAAACTTTGTTTACGTTTGCCCCAGAAAGAATGTCAAACAAATGAAAATAGCCCGTTCTTTGGGAACAAATATCAATAACTTTGAGTAAAGTTGAGATATTGACAAGTTCTGCATCGAAAAATGTTTGTATTAGTAAGCTCTAAAAGTCTTTCGAAGACAGTTTGCATGTAAAATTTGGAATATAAAAGTTAGAGCAAAAAAAAAAACAGTTTTTTTCATGGTCACCCTCACGTAACATAGAAAAAAAGCGCTATATCGGTTATTGCAAGAGATAGAGCTCTAAATGCTAATTTCCACTTAAATGCATCTCCTGGACCATTGTGCATTATGCATTGGATTGGAATACGCGCGAAAATTTGATTGTACGATAATGACGAAGAGAAACAAACAATTTTTATTTTATTTTATTGTAATTGTTGTAGAGTAAGGTGAAACCTTTTAATTTACCACAACCAGGTCCTAATTCATTTAAGTTGAAATTCGTATTAAAAAAGCTACATTCTTAATTAACAATTTTGTTCATTAGAAGCTGGCGAATTCGAACGAAGCAAGGGGGAAGCACTGTAACCACATCAATACAATTCTATGTACACCCAGGTTTTTTTTTACGCGGGGGATACGTACTTCGTATAAAACCGCGTTAATTGGGAAATCTGCGTGAAAAAAACGCGTTAATTTGAAAATCCGCGCAAAAAAAACCGCGTTAATTGGAAAGAAAATCCGCGTAAAAAGCAGATCACTTAAAATCAACGTAAGCATCGTGATAGAGTGCGGCACTAGTTTCCGTCATAAGCGCTAAGTTCCGTCGCAAGCACTGATTACCATCACATGCTCTGAGGAAGCATGAAGAAGACATGTGAGCAAAGAGGGAGAGAGATGAGATATTGCTCAGGTTTTTTCAAGCGGCACCCGTTAAAAAAAATCCGCGTTAATTGGAAAATCCGCGTGAAAAAAAACCGCGTAAAAAACGTGTTAATTGGATAATACGCGTAAAAAACCTCGTAAAAACCGCGTAAAGAACCTGGGTGTAGTTGTTTACTTCTCACGATTGCATGCGTTTCGTACAGCTATATCTTCGTAAGAAGCTGCGAGCAGTGTCACCGCGGCCTAATAGTTAAGAAAGAGCCATGATCACCAACTTTTTTGTACCACAATTGAGTGCCCTTTGTGTGTAGAAGCTGTGGTTTCAACAAGCCGGTTTATTTATTAGAATAGAAACGTTCGGTGTACGAATGATTTCGCGTAATGAATCCGTCAATTGATCTCTTGTCTTCGCCAGTAAGGCGTAAACGATCAATTGAAAACACTCGTTATTTTAGTGATTTCGCTGAATAAGGAGTGTATCGAAAAGTAGTCTTAAACATTTAACACGTTATTACACACAAGTGGGTGAACTTTTTTTTGTCGTGTAAGCAGAGCACGCTTTGTTTACATATCAAAAATCGAAATACAAGTCATTTTGTCGAGGTCCTAAAGTTGTTTTCGAAATGTCGCGGATTGATTTGGAAACTAAAAAGGAAATTCTGCACAATTGGTGCACCGAAAAGGGTGTCACATACCACAAAATACCAAGAAATCAAGGTTTGTATCGTAGAGGTTTATGTGGGGCACAACTTTTCGATGTATGCTTCATTTTCACAGCTGTTTCTTGTTTTGTGTCCAATTTGACTTACCATTTCATCTTCTGGCGACTGACGCCTAAACAACGCCGGCAAATTGAGCAGAATTTTTATTCGTGTTAAACGAATCGTCGCAAAGTTCGGTAATCAGTGTTCTTACGAGGATCTCAACAGAAGTGGATGAAACCCCGGACCAAGTGATCCCGAATTTGACCGAGAAGTTGTAAATCACATTCAGAAGAACAGGTCTGCATCTATTCGTGATTTGGCCAAGAAGTTGAAAACCAGTGTGGGGATGATTCAGCGGATTAAACAGAGACATGGTCGAAAGACCTGTAAAAAGCAAAAAGTGGCCAAACAAACCCCTGAGCAGCAAGATCGCGAGAAAACACGAGCTCGAAAGGTATACGAAACATACGTTAAAGAAGATTCCAGAACGCTGCCAGGACCTCAATTTTATACCAAATCGATTGGAGAGAGTGTACCATTTGCGGATACGGCTGTTGCGATGGAAAAATTCAGCCAAAAAGTGCTCGTTTGGCAAGCCATTTGCACGTGTGGCATGTGATCGACAACTTTTTTTCGCAAATGGATCTATAAATGCTCAAAGGTATGTGGTAGAATGCTTGAAGGAGAGATTGGTTCCACTTTATAGAAAGCACGAGGTTCCTCCTCTCTTCTGGCCGGATTTTGCATCGGCACATTATGCCAAATCCACTTTACAATGGTCTTCGGCGAACAACATCATGTTCGTCGAAAAATACCTCAACCCACCTAACTGTCCCCAGCTGCGGCCAATTGAACGTTACTGGGCGTTACTGGGCGTTACTGGGAGGATATTTTCTCTCATATCATGGATCTTCTTCAGTGAAATCTGTATTATAAAAATATCTCACGTAAATTGTGAATGACCAACTATTTCCTATGATCGAACTTTTATAGTTACGGGGTATGCATAGCCCTCATAGCCAAAACTATAAAAATTAAACGATTCCATAATGGTTGAGATTCCATGATATGCGTAAATGATTTTTATCAATTATAATTTTCTATACGTTTTGTTATATCTCGAGAACAATATATGATAATAACGTCTGTATAGTTTTTCATAAAGAATTGCGTGTAAAATCATTTTTCCAAAGTATTTTCATTCCATTAATTTCTAGGAATAAATAATTACATTTGCAGGAGATTGTCTATGCATCACTAGTCGTTGAGCCAGTGTTCTGATAAATTATAGAATATTTCAGGAGGTGATAGAGGATCATATTTGATGAAAAAATCCTACGCATGTAGTCAATTCTCAACTAGGACATTGTTGAATTTTTGTTAAGTCTAATTTTATGTCTTGAACTGACTCTAATTTAGAAAGTACGCTCCTTAGAATAATTATACTGTTCATTTGAAAGATAAGAAAATTTTGCATAGAATGCAATTGTAAAATTAATAGAACCCAGGATCAACTTTTAAATGTAAGGAACCAACTCAAATTTTGTGTTTTTAATTAATTTTACAAAAATGCATGATAAACTGGATTGTTTCTATCAGCCAAATTGAAGCTCTCCAACCACTCTACAGTTCCTTCCTTGACACCACACTATTATCCTTCTTGTTATCTTCCACTAATTTAAATGTGTTCACAACATAATTTTTATGCAAGTTTTCCTCAAATGAAAGCATCGTGCGCACTTTTTGACTTTTCAGTTCAGTCATTTTAAGGCAAAAAACCGGTCTCAAGGAAAAGTTCAATAATTCTTTCGTAGTTAAGATTTGATCATCAGCGTGGAAGATTTTTTATGATCCCCTATCTCTTCAAATTTTTCGGATCAGCTACCTAATAACCTATATATAATAATATTATTTTAAACAGATATAATAGTTTTCGATATTTTATTCAATTTATGAGAAAGTTTTCTCAATAGTTTGAACATTTATAAAAAAAATAATAGAAGGTTAATGAATTTCTCAAAAAAAATGTTTCAATCGGGCAACAGGCTTCAGGGCCATTTTTGGAAAAAATGAACGAAATTTCAATAAAATGGGGAGGATCGGGGCAGCGGAGGATTAATTTGGCGTTGAATTGCTCTCTGGTAAACTGTGACGTTTTAATAAGGATTTAAGTGGAGGAAAACTAAAGAGCAATACAAATAACTTATCGTGCAAGATTAGTAAAAAATTATTGAGTCGTGAGTTTTTTGATTTTTTTTCCCCACGAGCATTTTGGAAGCTATCTAGACACGCAATGCAGGATGGTCAATAAGCAGTTGAGAAATAAAAAAATATATATAGATATTGAAAATATTTTTAATAAGGTATTAGTACCCTTTGAAACTATTGCGGAAAAGGTTTCTATTGCGCTGATGACTAAAAGTGAATTGATTGTGTGAATGAACCGACATTTCCTGTGGCGAAATGTCGAAAATGTTTTGAGTGATCTTTGAAACGCTATAACTCTGTTATAAAATAATGCATTCGTCAAAGCATCAACTGGACCATGTATTAAATATTTCCTAGATTGCGATAAGTAGATTTGACCATCGATTTGCTGTGCGTTCATTATTTCATGAAATATTCTTAATTCGAAATCAAGGAATAATTTTTCATTCGATAGAGAATACCTCTGTAGTAAATAGAATAAAATGGACGCGAAATAATCATGTTGATTGGATTGCTTTCAAGCATATATTCTCAAAATCTAGAGAAACTTTGAAAACAAACTATAAACGCGTTATCTTTTCTTGCAAAGTATTTTATATACAACACATATACACATCACACACTAGAAATTTGTAGCTTGAAAATGCTGTATTTTTTATCTTAATGTCATCATTTATATCGAAGATTCAGGCGTTCCGAAATCTCTGAAAAATTTCGACCTTTTACTCCTCATCCTTTGTCAAGTGAGGATCTATAGATATCAGTACATGCTTCCTACTTTATCTTTTCTTTTTTTTAAATTCTTTTTAAATGATAGAAAAAGAGTATATGTATATAAAATCGTTCTGTTCGTTTTTGTGCGCTTCAAAAACTCGAGCTCTGATGGAGCTCATATTATAACACAAGATACGAGCCACTTCAAAAATTGTTGTTGCTACTGCCAACGCCTCAAGAAGCTTCAAGATTTCCAGATGAAATAAGCACACTTCTGAAATAAATCTGTGTAGGTAAATTAACTTTCTAGTATTGAATATGTATTCTATGTGACAGTAACACAATTCTTTGCATGTGTTCAAAAATCGTGAGCTTAAATTGTATCTGATAGTGATTTTAAATCTATTTAATTTTATTCGATTGGCTTTGCTCAAGATCAATCCTTGGAATTTTGTAATTTATTTTCGGATGCGGATTGTTCAACTGGATATTGTGCGTTTCCGTGTTGACAAACCAGATGGCAGATTGCCTTTAAGATAATAGAAAAACAAAGTATTACAAGTATTTTAATTAGAGACGAATGAACTGCAAAGTTTAAAGCCTTTCAAAAACAATGAACAAAAAACATACAAGTATTTCAAAATTAAACTCATATGGAATATTTGCTTTGTTTTACTACTCATTTTTCTGTCATAAAAAACCAATGAGCCACGGCAAACGTGGCAGGGTTCAGCAAGTAAAATTTGAAACAAAATAAACTTAAATGGAATTAAAATTTAATTCATGCGCAATTCAGTTATTTCCCGAATTATTCTAATAAAATCAAGAAAAATGTCCACGTGGACAACAGGGGGAGGGGTATGAAAATGTCCACGCTTGTCCACGGAGGGGGAGGGGGGAGTTTAAAATCGTGCTTTTTCTGTCCACGTGGTATGTGGACAGCCCCTTAATGGGGATAAGCATAGGCACCTATTGAGAATTAAACAGTTCTATGATTTCATAGCTATATGAATAAAAATAATTTTGTGTCCTTTCCTCACGATTTAACTCAAGAACGGAGCAACGGATTTGAACAGTCAGTATTAGGATTGATGCGTGTTAGTCTGCGTCAGGTTTATATGCCAAAAAAGTTATGAAATCCATTCGGAAAGTTGGAAAATTTGAAAGTCATTTTTTCAGCAAATTTGGTATGGAAGTTGAAAAACTGGAAGTCATTTTTTAGCAAATTTGATGATTTGATTTGAACAGTTTGATGCGTCTTAGTTTGAGTCAGGTTCAAATGACTAAACAGAAATTATATACCACGAATATAGATAACGTACAATAATTTCTGTATGGAAACCGTAGTTTTTTTTCCAAAATTCGTATGTTTCTTCTATGTTGATTTCATATTCAATGCAAATTCTGATTTTTTTTTTCAAATTTTAATTTACAAATTTTTAAATCCCAACTATCACAACAACATTCGACGAACAAAAAATTTTGAACAGAACAAATCGTACGTTTTGCAATAAAAAAAAAGTTTTCATAATGTACTCTTTCTCTATCGTCCGCAAAAATCATGAATTGGTAAATTTATAAACGTACTGAGGTACGATTTCATCCAAAAACTATTATCCTGCACTTCGATGTTTATTTTTAAAACTGTATATAAAAACTTTCAGAACTATGACATCATAATCATTTTATTTATTCTCAATTCCTGTGCATTATTATTACAATAAAATCATATATTCTTTTGATTAATTGAATAATGAAAAACTATTTTCGAATCCATCGACTATTGTGAAATGCCCCAACGATTAATCCATAATCGATTAAGTGATAAAGTTAGACATCTCTAGCTGTCACACGCACACACTGATGTTGTTTGCATACGCTGCTTGCCAGTTCCACTCATCAAGTTTGTGAAGTATTTTATTTTTCATAATTAGCAAGCATTTATAACTATATAATAGAGGGTGAAGTCTAGAACACGACCGCATTGTTAACGTACGGAATTTTTTTATTCAATTTGCTTGTTTATAACTTCGAATGTTATTTCAGAAAACATCGAAACGTTTAAAAGCGTTGGTGACCCTGAAAAGTAGAGCAGCATTTCGCATCGGACAAAACTCTTTGTGTGGTGCTGTTGGCGATTCGCAAATCGCAAATGCAATTTGTTTCAAACTATCCGACGTAAAGGCGGCGCTCACGTTGAAATATTTTCCTTCAGCTACACTACATTACAAACTTAAAAAAATCTATTTTTTTCTTCAGTTTATAAGTTCAATTTTGATTTGTTGAATCTGGTTCTGTTTATTGTTGTTAACCCTTTGCGGTCGTTTGTCTGCTCTCAGCCACCACAGCAAGAAATCATACTAAATACTTTTTTCAACGTTGTAATAGTTCAGTATCAGAATCAATGCGCATCGAAAAGGTGTTTTCAGGTTTTCGGTTCAAGAAAATGCGGGTTGAAGAGCCCTTCCGAAGTGTCCCGGGTCAATTAGGCTAAACATGTTATGTTTACATTTTCTTCACGGTTTGCAGGAATGATAATCATCGAAGTTATTAATACAGTGTAGTAAAATAGTTAACAATTGCTGGTAGGGATGTGTATTGCATCTGACATTCATTTTACATACGATGGTAATTTTTACAGAAAATATTTACATTCTACCAATGTTTGCATCACCAAAGATTAGGTAGCTTCTTTTAGTAATTCTCTTTTCTGGGTGTACTGATATTGGTATGCACAACTTGTGCCTCATCTAGAGGTGATCGTTTTTGACTGTTATGGGAAGAGCAAAACAAATAATATATGGTAGAGTATGCTTCCAATATTTTTCAACATTTTAAACTATTCGATAATTGGAGTTTCGTGATTTGAAGTCAATTGCGCCGATTCTATTGTATGCAAATACGATACGATTATTTTGCAAATCATCGAGATCCGCTCGTTAGAAAAATATTTAACATTTATGCGATCCATCGCACAGAAAATCAGGGTCGTTTAATTTTTTCTAAGAAAAACTATGTTTAATAGGAGGGTATAGGGTGTGAAATGAAAATTCAAAAATGGGCATGTGTTCTAAAATATTTTTAACTTTTTTAACTCGACCATTTCTCGATAGATTATTAAATATTTTATATTTTTTAGTGAGCAGCAATACGTTCGATAACGTTCAATAAGTGTGAATACAGAAATTTAAACTATTTCGGAAAAACGTAAATTCATTATCATAGAAGTTACCGAAGCTGGAAATGATTGATTCTTTTCAAGTAATTATGTGGGAAAAACAATCTGGCAGTAACATGTCTTTCAAGATTTCTGATGCCAGTGCAATTTTTTTAAGACGAAGCTAACCAGGGGAAAAATTGAACCCATCACGAATGTGTGATGCGAACGACCACGCTCGCACGACCGTGAGAGTAGAAACGCTTTTCATCGCCAGTCAACGTACGATACAGGAAACTCTTATGTTTTGCCTGAAAAGCGAGAAAACATAAAATGGTGGTGCACCTTGTTAACGTTGTACTACGAATTTGTTGCACTCAATTCGCCTGTTTATCACTTTCGATACATCCTTAGGTAGTAAAAAAAATCTAATGATTAACTCTTTAAAAAATTTGGGTGGCTCTGATTGTGATTGTTAATAACTTCGTCGTAGCTCTCTCAAATATTTTGTTTATACCCAACGATATCCCCCCACCAAAAAGTCGTATGAGACCCCAAGAAGTGGACGCTATTATCTCAGCTCGAATTGTACAACAGAAGGAAAACAATACATTAAAAAGCGCTAATAGTACTAATAAAATTGAGCTGAGATAGCAAAACAAAAAGTCTAAAAAATATATATGTGACAGCTAGAATCATTAAATTGGAATGGGTGAGGAAGCCCCAGTGGAATAAATTTTCTTTTAATGGACTCGCTTGTATAAAATATATGGAAAAGGCTACAAATTTACATTTATTTTATTAACTAGTTAAGGTTCCTGGTAGATCATACTAATGCTACTCAACCAAGAATGTCGTGTAGATATTTCTTTAGATTTTTTTTAAATGCCGTTTTAAATATGCTGCGATTGCTAATTTGTTTTAATTCAGTAGGCAATGTGTTAAATGAGCAATTCCAAATGAAATCGAATTAAAAATGCCGATTTTAAAAACTTGTATTTTTGGATCGAATGAATGTTTGTACTCCGTTTGGGTTGGAGGAAACATGAGTTTTCCACAGCATTTGGGAATTTTTTGACTCATGTGTAGCTTTTGAAAAAGGCGTATAGATTTTAGTAAGAGAAATCTTCGATAATTTATATCTCAAAAACTATGAGTCCTACCGAAATAGTGTCTTTGAAAAAAATATAGAGTATTATAGAGTATATAGAGTATATCAACTAGCTTTCATTTTGTTTCTTGGACGTTCCTGTAAGACCTTTCAATACAGATATATTTCTGTTTGAATAAAAAAATTATCCTGTCGTCTTTGATGACGAATAATTTAATAATCGATTCGAAAAGATTCTATTGATTTACAATATACAAAAATTTGCTCGGTGTGATAGTTATAAGGATCGAATCGACTGTTTGATTCAAGTCACATAATAGGGGTCAATATTTCCATAGATATTCCTCTTATACCTTAGGGTTATTGCGAAATATAAATCATTTTGGGTGTATTTTTAAGTAAAAAATGCTTCATAAACATACAAAAAAAAATTCTGTAAAAAATTAACGATGTTCATTGATGAGTCTTTACAGCAAATGAAGTGTTACTTATAATTTTTTCAGTAACCGATCATTATTTTATAGAATAATATTCATTCAGCAATATTCATTAGTATGACCTATGTTTTTCCTTTAATGAACTCTCTTATACTCGAGCAAATGGTCTCACAGATCAAAAATCAATTGTTTTGAGGAGGCTGAACTAAATGAAGTTGAAGAAAAAAATTGTTTCATTTAATTATATCTTTTTTTTTACTTTAAATAAATACCAATAATTCTTAAAAATACACGATAGCAATAATAAAAAAACACGCCGTGCGCGAGTATACGAGTTATGATTTTGCGCGCGAGTACAGGAGGTTTATAACTTTATTTTATAGTCTTGTACTACATTCGATTTCTGATTTTTTCAATACAGTCAAGGTTGGTAGACCGCAACCTAACATTTGAACAATTAGTCGCTAATTATGCCCAAAAGTTTGGCCATGCCTGGTCTAGACCATTTGAATAATATTTTGGTCCATGAGCTGTAACAGAGCGAAGAATATTTTTTCGGTTTTCGAAACATTACCCCTCCCCACAGGGGGCGCCAGACAATTTGTGGCTACAACACTGCAATATACAAATAAATAAGTGCAAATCATGATTATTTTACGTTTACCAAGAGATTCTCTTTCAATTTTTTTTATGATTCGATTATCCGGAGTGAAAAAATCAACATTCCGGATAACCGAGTCCGACTTGTATTTCAAAACATTCTCAAAAACTCATCATTATAATAGAAAATTATTATCAGACATTTTTCGTTTAATATTATTTCACAAGCTGCGAGAAAACGTAGTACTCTATTACATAGAATACATATTCGGCACGAAAATGTAAATTTTCATTAATAATTTTTATTTTAAAGTATGTTCATTTTCTTCTCAAAATCCATTATAGCATTCCTTTTCCAAATGGTGCAACACGAAGTCAATGCCGTCAACGCAGATAGGAAAGACGAAACGCTTGCAGCGTAAAACTTAATGAATGTAATGGACATGTAATGAAGTATCAAGACAGTTCACAAACTGTGCACAGTCGTATTGATTTACTTTTGTGTAATTTTAAGATGGCTGCGGATTGGTTTGGCAATTTTGACTCATCTGGTAGCATACTAAGCGCCTTGATTTACACCAGTTTGAGAGTTTGGCAGTTATTGCGATTGACGTTGGCGGCAAATTGCATTTGCGACTCGTACATATAAATGCCCTAAGCGTGCTCATGACAATAACGGGCGCATTTGATGTTTGGTTCAAAAGACCGCTAGTAACCAACTGACAGGATATTGTCCTATATTGCCAACAGACGACACATTATTATCCCGTTTGCCCAATATATTTTCAAAATTTTGAAAATAACACAATATATTTCACAACCTTCCAATATTGCCCATAGACGAACAATTATTTGGCACAAATCAAAATATTGAGCAATAATATTGAACGTCTATGGGCCACTTTACAAAAACAATCTTTAATTTGCAATATCTATCTAAAATACATATTTCTTAATTTTTTTATAATTGTTTCATAATTGTTTTCAATTATATTAATTTACGTTTCTATAAACTAGAGAATCTAGAGAAAATTGGAAAATTTTCGTTACGTGATAGGTATTTAGTTTTCCAATTTTTAACCCCCAATATTTACCCGAAAGAAAGTGAAAATTCTCCATGTCATTGGAAGCCATTGGAAACAGTTGCTTTAGTAACTTCTAGCTCGCTTCCAAGCTTATCAACGGTTCGAGCTGAATTTTCAGGGAATTCGTCGTCTTTTAATTTTTCTCAGCTGCACTGAGCGTGGTTTGCTATTGACATTGAAACGATCACATTTGAACTGTTTATATCGTACTTTACATGTCGTATTCGATGGGCTTGCTCTGGATAATCGATGAACTTATGTAGATCAAAGTAGAGCAAAAACAAATATATTGTTGTGTTAATGATATCTTAGTTGAGAAAATGCGAATGAATTGAATTGCAAATTTCCCACTGTTTGTGCCAAGCAAGTGTGCGTCCATTATGTTTGCATTACTTGAATCTATCATTGTCATTTGTTTCATTATATTTAGAGTTAGTCATTCCATGGCGAGCAATCGCAAAACAGCCGCCCTTTTGTTTACACTCTTTAAACCAGTTTATATCAGCATTCTCCATCTTTCCAACCATGTCGAGATTTTTCGGTGACGTCAGCGAGAAGTGCTAAGTGTCTCAAAGTTCCCACTGATCGAACAAATGAACAACGGCGACGGTCTCCGGCAACCAGTTAGGCTTCGACCGACAGCGCGATTGGAATCACGCGGAGAGCGATCGCAGAGTAGAACGTGAACGACGACAACGACAACTATGGTGAGCTTTTTGGGCCTTTCGTTTCTTCTCGCGCTGCTGCCTCCAACGTTTTGGATTGGATCCGGTTAGTATGATTTAACCCGCGTACCGTTACTTTCGATGGACCCTAACTAAACGTTCCATCTTGTTTGTAGTTGCTGGCGCTGACGCAAATCAGACGGATTCCACTGCGCGTTGCTGGAGCTGCGTGTCAAAGTACAAAACATGGACCGACTGTCAAAATGTAGCCGAGAGCGAACCTTGTAATGGGACCTCCGTCGACCCCGAGGCTGTGTCCTGTCTGAAAAGTACAATTCGTGTTCAGCGAATGAATGGTGACTCGAGATTTCACCGAATCGCTGGTTGTGCAATGAATCTAAGTGCGCTGCAGCAGCAGTATTTGGACAATTTTGAGCTTACTTTCAACCAAACCGGAGACATCAACGTCACGCTGGTAGAGCTCGTAACTTGCCAGGGAGAGCTCTGCAATGTGATGGATGAGACTGCGCTGCGAATGGGGCCGATCAAAGTGGTGCATCTGAACGTTATGAATGTGAGCGGAGCCATCAACAGAACGCCGTTTATCGGATTAATTTTAACCATCGTGGGGATTTTATCGATTACGTAATAAATATGTGTTACAATATTGCAATTCCTGTTGCCATAAATCATTCAGCATTCCTCGGTAAACACGTGCCTCAATTGGTTCTCCTGCACCGCAAATACTTATCTCCATCCAACCTCTTCAAAGCGTAAAATATGCATTCACTCAGGCATTGTGCGAAGCACTGGAAAGCTCTCGCGTAAATGCACCGGAGCTTATTTGTCCCTTCCATCTGCACACACACACACACACACACACACACACACACAACCATTCGTCCACTCAGCTCCAAAAAGGATTACAATCCACTCGAATGAGCTTCTCCCCACAATGCACTCGTACCGGGCCAGGAGTGGCACTACCAAAGATCCCAGGCTATTTGCATTCGGTCCGTGTAGCCGCTCGGAGACCACGCCTTTTGTGAAGCGACCAAACGATGCGATGGACTCCAATCTATTAAGTATGAAATATGACCCGCTGCCAGACCGGGGCAGAGTGGTTCGCAGATAAACTAAAACCGAACTCAATAGGATGATGGTGATGGAAATGATCCTTGGCTCGTAAAGTTATCACTTGGCTTGACGCCTCAATATCGTTTCACAGTTTCACAATCCCGGTCACGTGTTTGGTGGGGGGAAAATTGAAAAGATGCTGGAGCTGTCGTTGTCTACGTTAAGTGTTTATGGAGCAGGCCGTCAGCCGTTAGTGTCATTGGGAGATTTCTGCTGACGATCTGCGGCTTATCCGGAAATCGATAATTGTGTGAATCATCTAGAAGTTTAAATGGTTATATCGTGGGTTTATACGAGTGTCGTGAAACATGTTTTTCCCGCACGGTAAACTATGAAAAACCTATTCATTCTCATGGATATGAAACAGTGTTTTTTTGAACCGATAGTTTACTGGTGGTTGATATTGAATTAGTATCGGAGCAGTGATTAAATAAACATTGCTGAGAATGTTTATGCTCACATAATTATCGAGTAATAAGCGTGACTTGCAATACTGCTTTATTTTCGAATACGAAAAAAACCCGGTGAATTGACACAACTCGTGTCTTCGATTCATGGGATGTGATTTTTTCTGCGCGGCAAGTTCTGTGATGATTTTAATTTTCTGATGCATTCATCTCAGAATCACTTATTGATGTTGATCTCTTGTTGATCGACTGTTGTTTTTTATTCGATATCTAAAACCCACGCGATAACTACAGTGTGTCCCAGAATAGGTGTCACCATTTTTGACGTGGGACTACGTCTAACCGGAGTATATGGGGGTGAAATGAAAATACAGAACATGCAGGAAAAAATTAAAAACTCCGAATGCTTATAACTCGTACATTTCTTAATAGATCGAAAAGATGTTTGCATCAATTGATAGGAAGTATTTCTACGCGTCTACCACAATTAATGAAATGTTCTATTCCATGAGATAAACAATTGAATAACTGTAAAATCTCAAGCGTTATCGCAACTGCTAAGTTTTGATTGGCCCGGTTTACGGTTCCCCCAACACAGACTCTAAAATCAATGTACCTGTGGGAATCCACTTTGCAAATATACATGCAAGTAGGGGGCATTTTTGTTCCCACCGAGCTATGTTTCTCTAACACGGACTTCAAAATCAATGTACGGGGGGAATCCGCTTTGCAAATACATGCAAGTCGGGGGGTACTTTTGTTCATACAAAATGTGTTTCCCTAACACGTACTTAAAAATGAATGTGCCTGAGGAAATCCGCTTTGCCAATACATGCAAGTCGGGGGTATTTTGTTCCCACCGAAATGTGTTTCCCGAAGGTGGATTTCAAAACAAAGATGCCTGGAGGAATCCGCATTGCAATTGGTAGTCCTAGGCATCATATCAAACGTGAAAGGACGGTCATCAAATATACTTGTAACGAAGAAAATAATCTATTACAATGCATGAATTGATCTTACATGACAACTGTTCAAACTTTTTACTTACAAAGCAAATATTTTGAGTTCAATTGAGTTCGAAAATTGTTTCGTTAATTCGACAATTTAATCAATACAATACAATGGGTTCTAAGACAACTTTAGTCTCACGTCAACCTTGCTCAACAGGGTAATCTCTACAGAAAAAACAGTTATTGTCAGTTTTGTGTGTATCTTTTAAACAGCTTATCGCTGGAGCGATTCGGAGAATCCATTTGTTCACGTTCCGCAGCAGGTATGGTATGAAACTGAGAAAGAGAGAGATAGAAGCCAGCTGAATGACAGATACTTTTTTTTATTCTTCTTACGCTCTTTTATAATGGACACCTTACACGATCAAAATTATGGACAACAATTGCTTTCCACATCGTGACAGTGACAGTTTCAGTATAGGATTTGGATTCGAACAATCGGTTAACTTTGAAAAATCAATACTCAAAAACGAAAAAACGCTGGTTCCGACATATGTTATGTAAAAAATCCTCAGCTTTCCAAAAAAAAATATATAAAAATATAGCGCCCTTGGTCCGAGGTCTATGAAAACAATAAAAAACAAATACAGCGCGGACTCGATTATATACTGTTTTTGATTTCTTTGCACTGTATATAATCGAATCCTGTATATGATCGAGGCAAAACAATTTTTTTTATTCGTTTTTTTGCGTGTAAAAGTTTTTTTTTAATATAAAAGAGAAATTTGATTCTTGATTCATCACCTTAAAGTTAGAAAACACCTTTCTCACATGAAAAAAATGAACTTATCAAGATTCTCTCAGGAGGTATTTGATGAAAAAAAACCTTCTACGCATATGGTCGAATTTCAACAATGACAGAGATATAGAACTTTTTTTCTATTTTGGACTCTGTTGCCTCAAGCTGGCTCTACATTAAAAAGTACGCTACGGAAGACGATTTCGTTGCTTTCATGTAAAAAAATGAGAAAATTCAGTACAGGATGTAGTAGCGGAACATCTAAATTAGTGGATTTCAATAACATTCTGGAAGTTAAATACTTAAAAGTTAATAATTTATGGTGCGTTATCATTAATTTTATCCTAAAAATTATATTAAACTAGATTGTTTCTATCAATTAAATTGAAGCTCTGTAAGTGCTCTACCATTTGTTCTCTGATACCCAACTTCTATCTTTCTTAATTTGGCTGCAATATCGATATAAACATTTCCTGGTCAAAATTCAAGCAAAATCTTCAAAAATCACTATTTTTACTCCACTGTACATGTAATTGCCACTTAAATTTCGCCGTTGAAAGGTTACATTTCTTCTTGAAATAAGTCATATTTGAAACATAAAAAAAAATATTTTTTCCGAACTGTATATAATCGAGTCTGTATATAGTCGAGTCTGCATTTAATAGAGTCCGACCTGTACAATAAATAATAATGAAAACAGAAATCAAATTTTCTGCAAGTGTAATATTTTTCTCCAGCTGATTGGCTTTAAATTTGATATGTCGATCATCTGAATCAGGGCAGTAGTCCAAAAGTTATGAATTTAAAAAAAAGTTTTTATGAATTTATGGAAAAAAAGAGGAAAAAGTTGTTTTTTCGGACAACCCTAAAATGAAAACGGTCATCCTGATGAAAAAATACAAAAAATACGTGTCTAATGTTCTAATGTAGAGAACAAAATAACCACTTTTCACGAAAATCTGAGAGCCACTATATCGGTTCGGCATGAAATGTCTCAATTCGCAGACATGCTTGCAAATCTGGCACCTCAACATCGATCCCGTGAATCAAAACGTCAACAACATGCATTTATATGAAGTGTCAAATCATTGATGCTTGAAAAACAGAAATTTCTGGTTTCTTCATCAACGTCCAGCTTCGGTTGTCATTATAATCTTAAATGTCATCATATTGACTTGCGCTTAATGAAAATTCAAATCGGAAAATTCCAATCAAGTTAGCAGCCCTTCTTGTAATTCCGTTTGTTGTCATTCATTTTCGGGAAAAGTGCTCAAACTTGACGTGGAGTTTTGTTTGCCAGATCATTTGTGCGTTTTAATCCGCGGTTTGATTTTCGTGTTTTGATCGGACAGTTTCGATTAGTGTTTGTCTTTTGCGATTCGGTGCAATTTCATTTGATTCTGCACAGCGAAGATGAGGTGCCAGGTAAGGCGATGTGGCAGAAGCAAAAAAAATAAATCTCACCCCAACATATCATTTCACCGGTTCCTGGTTGATTTATTGTCACAAGCTTAGCGGATCGATTTTTGCAATGCAGTAATGATTGGATACTTTCCGATGCTATGCAAGTATACAGCGTAGGGTAAATGATCTTGGTTTGTCCAATTTAGGTTGTTTTCACGCAACTAGTACAAGCAAATCGATTTTTCTTCATGAAAATCACATATAATCAAGACGAGTTTGGGTTTGTTGAAAAACCTTATTTTTTAGTTTGTAATTCTACCATAAGACGTTGAAATTATTCAAATCACTCCTCAGTCCGCAAGAGCAATCGAACTTGCTCTTGCCGGTGAAAAACTCCAACTCCGGAATTTGCTTAAAATCGGCTTTTATATACGTTTCGTCGTCCATCACACAGCATCCATATTTTGTCAGCATCTTCTCGTAGAGCTTCCGTGCCCGAGTTTTAGCCATCGATTGTTGCCGCTCAACGCGGTTTGGGAAGTTCTGTACCTTGTATGTAAGTAGTCCAGCTCTCTTCTTTGCATTCTGGACGTAGCTCTGCGACATGCCGATCTTTTTAGCCAAATCACGGCTTGAGACGTTGGCATTTGCTTTAATCATCCGCTTCACCTTTCCCTCCGTCTTTTTGTTCTCCGGTCCCGGTTTTCTTCCAGCTCCTTTGCCGTGGTCCAATGTCAACCGCTTCAACACTCTGGAGACGGATGAATGGTGAATGTTCAACATTTTCCCCAACTGCCGGTGCGACAGGTCAGGAAATTCCAGGTGTTTAGAAAGAATTTGTTCTCTCAACTCGCGTTAGTTCACCTCCATTTTCGTTGAATCGAAAAACACGACTTCGAGTTTGACAGCATGTAGGCAATACACATCAATGAGAAAGTGTGCAAAATTTGGTTGATTTTTACCCAATGGTAAAAAAGTTATGCCCTGTTGAATGTGTCACAATAATTTCGTGTTCGCCCTTTATATTCAATAAGAAGGTGATTTTATTTTCAATTCAGATATGCACTATTAAAATGATCACATACATTGCATCGTCACAAAAAAATCACATTCCAGCAAAACAATGCTACTATTCATACCAGCAAGTAAACTAAGCAATGGATTAAGAACCAAAGACTTAATTTTTTGGACCGACCGGCTCGCTCTCCAGACTTGAATCCTGCTGGAAATCATAGGGAGGATCCTTGTGCGCAGAATCTACACTGAGGGAAAAAGGTACACCACGATTGAAGAGCTCAAGGTCGCAATTTTGGTATCATGGAAAAATATCGAGAAATCCGTCCCGCAGAATTTGGTAAATAGTATTCCAACACGAATTTTCAAGGTTATTAGTCGAAATGGCAAGGTTGTCAATTATTGACATGTAAATCAGCCGTATCGTTTGGAATTTTCCATTGATGATACTTATGAATTTTGAAGTGGTCTTATAAAAACAGGAAGTGGGTTATATCTATGGTATAACCGCAAGGGTGACGTAGGACTATCGTTGATTTAGAGATCATTTGTATGAAGTTGAATCTGAATTCATTCTGAATGAATGAATATTTGGAGAACTTCGAAAACGAGAGCGTTACGTTGGAGGCACAAGGATACGAGCCACAAACGTTGGAGGCACAAGGATGGAGCCAATATTGGATACGGAAATATCCTACTGGTGGGGAAGAATAATCTTCAGAAGCTAACCTGTTGATTGCGATTGATTGAAAAATCACAAAACCTAATGTATTTGGTCACAGTGTTACATGGTGTGTGTGTAGCGGCTGCTTCGAGATCTTCCCGGGGAACCGTTTGTAGCATCACTCTCCTCCTGATGGATTCCCTTCTGGCCTAAGGTGCACAAACAGGCTCTTGGTGACACCGTTCATCCGCGCTTTCATGATAAATGAAGAGCTTCACCACAACAGCGACAACATGCTCCAATCGCTGTTCAATTAGAACTGAGTGGATTTCCGAGCGGCGCTCGCTTATATACCGATTGGTGATTTCAATAGCCTGTTTTGAAAGCAATTTTAAGACTATTGAAACAAGTTTTTGGATCAGAAAGTAACAAGTATAGAACGCGTAGACATTTTATCTTTCGAATGAAGTGTTTATCATACCATTTCGTTCAGTTGTTTAGGAGCTATTAACACTCAAAATCTCGGTCTCCGGCGTAACGCTTTCGTTTTCGAAACTTTGATTTTACACCCCGGTATAGAAATGAAAGACGTAGTCCTACGTCAAAACTGGATAGCTGAAATTATCATATTTAAGCACGTTATTAAGGTTAAATATACTTTATTCTAAGCATTCAACAATGTATGAATGTATCTTGTATGAATTCTAACTGTTTGTGTTGCAACGAAATAGAATCAGGTTGGTCTAATAGAAGTTGGACAGAGTGTATCTCGTTCACATTTTCCTATGTTATATTTTTTGAACTTAGAAACAAATTAGGAGTATTTATATCGTTTCCAATAATGTTTGTGTATGGAATAACGAGCTCCGAAAATATGGCTGGAAACTTTTTCGATAGAAATTGAAGAGCAAGCGGAATGGTGACTACGTAAAATTCTCTGTGATCTCTCGGATATGCCTAGTGTGTTTTTGATGGGATGGCGTGGTTACCATTTGATTTGATCTAACATGATTTAGCCCCGAAACCCCCAGGGAAGTACTCAATTTCAGATTTGTTTCAAATCGTGTGACAACTCGAATCATAGTCACGGTCAACGTTACCACTACATTTTGAATAATTTTCTAATTTACAATGAGCTTTCTATATGAAGTGTTGAACATTCTTAAATTGGAGGTAGCTGTGATGTGTTCAAAAGAACTTGATTGTGGCATTGTTTTAAACGAAGTAAGTCTAGATGAGGCGAACGATTTCTGTCCTAACAATCAAAAGCATTTCGGAATTACTTCAATGCCACCTAATGATAATTTTGCGACGCATGGTCTTGTTTTTTGATAATCGTTGGATTATATTTATAATGGAAACAAGTGATCTCGTATGAATTTATAGGGAATTAGAATCCAGGCAGCCTCATGAAGAATTCTGTACACAGGATCATAATCAATGTTGAATCAATCGGCCTGAAAGTTTGCTTCGTTACTTCTGACTGCGAAGCAAGTAACAAAGCCATGAGGTAAAGTTATGAAGTGAGTGCTAAAAAATAAACCGCACTGAACGACTGGACTACAGCACATCCTGTTGATAAAGATAGTTTTTTTTTGAATTTATCCCGGATCCTGTAGATCTTTTAAAAACCATTTCTTCGTGGAATACTGAGTTTAAAAATCTTTCCTCCGATATTGTATCGAGGGAACATTTACATATTTTAGTTACAGGAGCGGCCAACCAGGCAACAAAAATGGTTTATCGGTTGAAGCCTGAAGAAGTTGACTTTGAATTACTAAAAATTACAAATATTGATAAGATGAAGATCAGCAATTCTACCGAATATTGTAACCATACTATGGCGGCAGCTATGCACATAATTGTTGATCAGTCAGCGAATGCTGAACGTAAAACGACTGCAGTTTACCTGGAAGACTTATCAAGATGCTATGATCTAACAACGTCTAGATCAACGGATACATCTCTGAATCCAAGCAATAAATTAAAATATGCAGCAGATATTAATCATCTCAATATGATGATTAAACTTGTAACCGGTGGAAAGGTAACCTAGTGAACTAATGGCATACTGACGATGGACGCTTAACGCATAAATATGAAATTATTTATATAGGGATACACATGAAATTCAACTCTTGTGAACTCGATGGTCCTGAATAGAAACGAGAGATGGTTTTCCAGGCGCTTTGATTTTGCGTCCGTGTTCGGGAACACAAATTCCGTTCACCATAAATCCAAGAGAGTTAAAAAGTATTCAAAGCCTGCACGTAACTGCTATGACGATTTCAGTCCGGCAGCATAAAAGAAAAAAGCATATGTCTCCGCCTAGAGAGGTATCTGGGCAGAGTTCCAGAGTGATGAGTAGAGAGTAGAGTAGACTGGCTACCCGATGATGTTGAAAAAATGATGAACGCATGTAGCCAAAGCTGGTTGGTCTATACTGATCGAATGATCTACTGAACATGGTTTGCCCTATTTATACGATATCAATGTCTATAGTTCTATTTGTTTTGATCGCGTCTAGAATATTCGCTATAACACAATCGTTATTTTTATGGCGAATCCGTTTCCATCCGTTCCTATCCTATGACAATTCACTTTATTTTTGTTTACATAGAATTGGATTGTTGTGTTTTTGTCTGTCGTATTCAGAGCAGGTAAGTATTACGTTTTATATTGTGTTCTATTAATCATCGCTCTTTTTTAGGTTTTTGTTAACAGGTTCTGGTGGACGATGGAAAAGGTGAGTGACAATGCTTATTTATCTATGTTAGATATTAATCGTCATTATTTTCAGGTGCCGTATGACGTGTGAAGTGTCGTGTCGTGCCGTGTTATTGTATTGTTTATTTTTCGTACTATTTTGTGTCAAATTAAAGATTCTCCAATTCTCCAGACATATCGCAATTACAACTAAATGGATTTCTGAGCGGGCGCCAGTTTATATACAGATTTGTGTGATTTCGATAGCCTTTCCTCAAAACGATTTTAAGGCATAAAGTCTTGAAAAAAATGTCATGTTAGAATATTCTACAAAATACAATACTTCCCCTCCAAGAATCCTAGTCCACCGTGACTGGTTCTCGTTGACATGAGGGAGATCACAACAAACGCGAGCTGGCTCCTCTCTTTCAGGTATGAAACACAAAATTGTGATATGTATGTAATGCTGGGCACATTTCACCCCCCGTTTATATAGAATAGAACGTTGCGATTTCACTCCAACTAGAAGGAGGCCACTCTAAACCATCTCATGCAAACACAGGTGGTAACAGCTTCTTCCCAAACTACCGAAACAACGTTCAGGTGTACATTTTTATTTAACTTCCATAAGTTTCGTAACGAAACGATTTTTCACCCTAATTCGAAACATGTATTCCGTGTTGAAACAGGAAGAAAAAAGAAACACTCACCATTTGCGCCACGCAAAAGCAGTGCCGATAGTTGTGGAATGGGACGTCGTTGTAGTGCTTGTACACCTCGTACAGCCACTCGCTGAGCGTTTCCCGCGGGATCTGGAACTTCTCCACCAGGTTCAGCTCGACGAACATGGTCTGCATCAGATGGATCACGTCCCAGTCCTCCCACTCGTACGAGTCGAACGCCGGCAGCCGGAGGGCGGCCTTCACATCGTCCGACAGCGTCTTGTCGGCTATCTCCAGGAAACGCTTCTTCACATCCGTGTGCTTCGGCAGGCTGGTCTTCCGATGGGGCGGTCCACGGGGCCGACTCGAGAGACCTGTTAGTTGTAGGGAAATAGGGGAGAAAAAGATCGAATTAGTTAGGCGATAGTTCTGGAGAAATTGGAACATATGTTCCCTCCGCGGGGTAAATAGCCCAGGGAAGCTCGTTGTTATTACTCGCCCACGAGAGGGCTCCTGTGCACGCGGACGGACCATAAAAGTGAACTTATGGTGGGAGTAAAATGAAAATTTAATACGCTCAGAAGCTGCACATCGACGGCAAACTTCACTTCGGTTCTCTGCTCAGGCAGATAGTGTGTGGGTGCTGGATGCTGACCTCCGCTAGGAGCATTTTCACGAGTGGTTGGTTGCCAATGGAAACTACCCCGGAGTAATTTTTGCAGTTTCCAGGAGCGCACCCGTGGCCGAGTGGTTAGCGTCATAACTAACATGCCGGGTGTTCGGGTTCGATTCCCGTTCTGGTCGGGGGAATTTTTCGTCAAAGAAATTTCCTCCGACTTGCACTGTGATCACGCGTATTCTAGAGCTTGCCACTCAGAATGCATTCAAGGCGTGTTATTTGGCATAGAAATCTCAACTAAGTACTAATAAAAATGACGCAAGTAATACTACGTTGAGACGGCGAAGTTCCTCTAGGAACGTTTGTGCCATTGAAGAAGAAGAAGAAGGAGCGCACAATATTGAACGATGGTAAAAGTATATAATCTGAGAACGCTGTTGGTGCGTTCAACTCTGCTGCTCCCTGGAAACAATTCCGAAGATAATCCTCGAATGGAGGGAAGGCAACTTTCAATTAGATTAAGAGTGGCTCCGTAGCAGCAGCGGCAGGATTGAAAGCCGGTCATGGGGTGTTTAATGTGGCCGCAAACATTGTTAGTGCGTTTCGTAGCGCCTTTTCAATTGTAACTATAATTTATATGCTATCGAATTAGAAGGTGAATTGAACTTATTTTCAGTGCGATTTCAGAAAATGATTTCAATGCAAGAATTCTTATTGAAATACTTTCAAATTTTAAAGAAATCTTTAGTATAATATATTTCAGACATCCAGTATAGATTTATGTGTCAAAAACACAATTCTAAAGCTGTTATCAGCGTTGATGTTGGTTATCGTAAGTATATTTTTGATATTTATATTCATTTTTCAAACTTTCATTTCTGATAGCTTACACGTGATTCATGTTTCATTCAAGTAAAAATGCAGTGCAGTGCAGCGTTAAAAGTTAGTAACGTAAATTAACTTCAAGCATGCACGTGAGTGTTGGGATCAAATATCTGTCAATACTCACTACAATTTCGTCAACTTTTCGCCTGGGAGAGTAAGAACGAAATTGTCCAGTACAAACATTTGGTTGCACAGGGACTGATAAATGAATGCTTTCAACGAGTAGGGGTCGCAAACGTTTCGCCAAGCAATAAAACACCAATTCGAGCAGATAGAACTATACTCTCTTGTATTGTTGTTTGTTCCCTGCCTAGAACAACATTGAAACCCTGAACTTATAGAATATCCAAGGAGTTTCTCAGTATCTCTTAACAAAATTACATCTTCAACGCTCCCAAAAACACCGACCCAAAGAACAAGCAGAACGCTAACAGAAAATCTGAACCAAATCGATTGCGTTGTGGTGATAGTGGCGACTACAAACGCTACGGAATAAATTTTCATTCTCTGTTTCCCACCGAAGAACACAGCACCTCTAAAAAATATCTTACATCCGCCATGAAATACGCTGCAATTTGACGCCACTTTCAACCTGAAAACAATGCTTGTATTCGCGAAAATGGAATTGTCGATCGGATAAAAGTCACCAATGAGTCATTCACGATTTATCAGTTATCCAGGCAGCGACAGCGACGCTTTCCAAATTAAATTCCACAAAGACGAGTGTTTAGTTCAGTTTTCCAAATTGGCCTTTCCTTGGATGGCTAAAGGCAAATGAACTGAGCAAAACCTTTACAATTCAAAACATCATGATCATCATCCACAATAAATTTAAAAAATATATGAAAATCAATTCGCGTTTTATTACATGAGATATTATTTTAGAATGGGCTGTTTTGTAGAAGCAGCTGAGGATGGTTGATTTGTGTTTCATTATTGTTTTCGCAAGAAGAATACACGATTGTCAATGCACATACTGCACTCAGTATGCATCGCGAACATTCTTCTCGTGCTAGACGCAATGCGGCCCCAGGCGATTATATATTTGCTCTCCACCACCGTTATCAATTTGATAACGCATAAAATCAACAATTCGTTCGTGTGATTCAATCATACACAAATGATCTCCAACTGAAGGTATGGAAACTGACGCGATACGTACTATTTAATAATTCTCATCTGCTTTCTTTCGGCCTTCAGTGCTATCTCTGCACTATACTTGCTTCGTGCATATTCTGAGAATGCATTTTAAGGCGACAAATTTTGTACGTTCGTCGAATAGAATAGAAACTAAGGTTGGCCAGGACGAGTAAAATATTTGTAATGTTTTCATTTTCATTCGTTTTCAGTTTGCTTTTGAAAAAAAATTTAGGTTATTGAAATAAGTTTTTGGGTCATCAATCTTACATTTTTTATCTTTCAGATTCACTGATTGTCATGATCGTCATGTCAGCCGACAAAGAGGTATGAACGCTTAAGACCTTGCACCCCAAACGTAACGCTCTCATTTTCGAAACTTTAAGCTTACACCCCAGTAGAGATGCACAAATGATGTGACGCAAAAATACAGAAGCACTGTCCACTAGACGGTATGCAAATCGATGCGGTGTCTCCACTGAACAAAATTGTACCACTGTGCGCGATATCTATGTGACATCATCATTGAGGAAGACTGCAGACTGCTAGCTGGATCAAGAGTGTGACATGAATGGTGATGATGAATGATGTTTTGAGGTTTCAAAGTTTTCCAGTTCAATCGTATCTAGCTTCAAGGCGAGCTTAAAAAACAAACTAAACTCACGGTCTTCATTATGGTCGTATAGAAAGCCTAGCTGCCCGTGAATCGCTGGCTGGATGACTAATGTACCGTGAATGCTGTGATATGAAATCCCGAATTGAAAATAGGCGGAGCTTGAAATGCCGAACGAACGCTGCATTTTCATTTCGAGCGAGCGATTCACGCGTGCCGAATTCGCAGTGGTATATGAATAATGTACCTTGTTGATACATTAGTTGCTCTTTATTGACTGCACGGATAGGTAAGTACGCAAATGAGTAAAGCAAATAAATAGGAAGATAGGAATGCTTCCAATTTTCTATAATTTAAACCATTTACGAAATAGGAAATAATTATTTAGAACAAATCAAACAAATCTTAGAATTACCGATTCAGTACATATGCAGATCATCAATGATCAATGGTCGCAGCAAAAAATAGTTATTAAGTTCTGATATTTTCGGAAAAAAATTGATGCCAAATGTCTTACAACTGCATGAAACGTCGAGATCTAGTGTCATCTCGAAAAAACAATGTTTATCAAAAATCGACACTCTGAGACTTTTTTCGAAGTACGAGACGAAACATATGATTTTAGGTGCCAATAAAAATAATTATCTCGATTTTTCGTTCGGAACTTGTTGCGAAATGTTGATTTGCACGATAATATACCCTATACAAAATATTAGCTCATTCGAACTTCATTTATTAGTGTTACAGACGTTAAAATTTGAGTTTTTTGAATACCGAAAAATCACCGAAAATCGGGAATTTCAACAAAAAATTTTGATGCCAAATGTCTCAAAATTGCATGACCAATCGAGATTTACAGTTATCTAAAAAAAATGTTTTTGTTAAAAATCGATTTTTCAGACAGAAAAATGACTAAGTGCCAAAAAAAAATTTTTGACGTACAACTACGTCTTTCAGGAAGGGTACCAAATAAGAAAACAGGTCACGTTTTTATGAAATAAAGTTAACGTTAATAACTATTTTCACTGTGAACGAATTCTCATGATTTGCTGAATCCGCTTTGTCAAAACATGCAAGTCGGGGGTATTTTTTCCGCACTTAGCTGTGTTCCCTAACACGGACTTCAAAATTGAAGCCTGGGGAAATCCGCTTTGCAAATACATGCAAGTCGGGGTTAGTTTTTAGTATTGAATATTTTTGTACTCGCTTGTCGTTGTGCAGACCGGAATATGTTTGCCTAAAACGAACTTTTAAACTGAGAAGCCTGGGAAAATCGTCATTTCAGATACTAGAGGTGAATGAACTTTCGCAGTTCGAAAACTACGTAAACATGAGATGTGCAGTAATTTCAAAGGGAAATGTAAAATACAATGATCGTTTGACAATTTCTCCGTTTACATATTTTGGTAGTCCTGGGCATCATATCAAACGTAAAAGGACATTCATCAAATTAAGCTGTAACGAAGAACATAATCTATGACAAAAATTTCGATGCGTTCTAAAATAATATTCGAAGTGGTACACTTGTTTACTGCATAATATAATTGCGTAGTTCTACGTCGAAAATATGCGGTCGTGCCCTAGATACAACACCTTACAATTTTTTTTTTACAACATTTTTTTTCGATATAACAGTAAATCTCGACGAGTAATGCAATTTTAAGACATTTGTCACTAACAATTTCTTTTGAAAACGCCGATTTTCGGTGATCTTTCATTTAAAAAAAAAACCTCTATTTTTTACGTCTGTGACACTAATAAATCCGTATGAGTATATTATGCAAAGGGTATATTATCGTGCAAATCAACATTTCGTAGCAAATTCCGAATGCAAAATCGAGACAACTATTTTTTATTGGTACACAAAACCATACGTTTCGTTTCGTGTTCCGAAAAAAACTAAGTCCCTGAGTGTCGATTTTTGACAAAAAAATATTTTTTTCGAGATGACACTAGATCTCGACGTTTCATGCAATTTCAAGACATTTGGAATAAAATTTTTTTTTCGGAAACCCCGATTCCCTTTACTCCCCCGTTGGGTGATTTTTCGATTTTCAAAAAACTCAAACTTTGACCGCTTTGCGCCATTCTCCCTTAAGTTCGATTGAGCTAATATTTGGCATAGGGTGTTTTTTCGAGGTGGTGAACATTTTTTTTATGAGGGAGGTAATTTTTTGGAATTAGAGATGACCATTTTCATTGGCACCCTAGTACAGATACAAAATATTTCAAAATATAGTAAAACCAGGAGGGCCAACCGGAAGAGCCCACAATTATTCAAGTTGATCTCTAAAGAAATTATTCACACTAACTTTAAGGTTTTGCTTCTTGCAAATGAACATTGAAGTATCAAAAAAATCGCCACATGCTGACGGTTTATCTACGTTTCTGGAATGAAACACGTGGACGGAAGAGAGGAACAATTTTTACTTTCCACCTTTCTCTTGGAACAAATTGCAGTCTCAAAATGCAAGGCAACCATTTGTAGATAACGCCATCTGTGAGCGAAGAGTAATCTTCCTAACGTTGCTTTGTGCCTGATGTTGTATCGAGTTGTCTTCGCCTTTTTTTTTCAATTCATAATAAAAAAAATGAAAATTTTCGTTCCGAAGCAAGAAAGAATTAGATTGAAAGTGATCTTTGTAATCTTTGATTGTATCGCTTAGAATTTATTTGAACAGTAATGTGCTTATTTTGAGGAAAACCATATTCTTAGAAATATATATTTCCAGAACAGTCCATAGTGGTTAGTTTCCGTAGCATCCTGTTAAATCGAATGTTAGAGCAGAAATTGTTCTCATCTATTCCTACACTGTGTACACCCACCAACACAGGCGATCGTATGGCAAAGTAGTTGTGGCATTGTGTGTCTTATTTCTTTTCTTTTATCAAATACATACATCACTTTGTGTCTATGTGTGCACATAAATTTACATATTTTGATGAGAACGAAACATCGGATGCCTCGTGAAAAGTCTTATTCTTTAATTTTATGTACATCTAGAGGATTTAAATGTTCACATTCATAGCTATCAGGGTCTTTCGCCTAATTTTTGATACAGAAGTCAAAAGTTAACATACCGCTATGCCCTGCAATTGGAATATCACTCGAAGCCATTTTATACGCGTTTTCGTTTTTCTGCATTTAGTTTGATCAAACTTTATCAAGATCACACTCCAATTTATATTTTATTGCTTTATTCTGCTTTTGATACACATTAATTGGACCAACTGTCAATAAACACCACCACACCAACTGTCAATAAATAATGGCTTCCTTTCCGCTAGCAGACACTACACACTTAGCTGTCGGTAACAGACTGACTTATCTCCTCTTTCCAGTTCTAGCGAGCCTTTGCGTGGTCCCTTCTCAATTTTCCATCTTTTCCTTATCTTCTATTCCTTTCTGCTTACCTGCCTGCACCGGAGAGGGTCGTAAAGCATTGGCTAGCAGCAGTGCGGGTAATAGAGAGGATGTCTAGACATCTGCCTGCCGACATTATCCTGACGATACATAGACAGATTCGAAGCCCAAAACGAGAAAAACTGTGATCTCCAGATGATCATCACCACCACTACCACTAAAATAATGGCGGTAGAAAGTAGAAAAACTCGTGCAGCCTGTTGAACAAAACAGAACAAAACAGAGCTCAGCTGATATCAAAGCCGGATCGGGGAATCAACTTTAATTTTTGGTAGCTTTCCTTAGTTGTGTACTTGAATTGTTTTCAACATTGTTTATTGAACGTGGTACAATTTAAAACTCAGTTTGCAAAATTTAGTCAGGGACACATACAAACTCTTGTAGTGGATTTTATGGACATCACTATTTCGTGTCAGTGTTGCTGATCGGGGTGTGAATCCGTCGACCGAGGTAATGGCTGCCGTACGATACAATGTTTTTCGATCGCGTGAGATTTGGGCAAATTCGAGAGCCGAATAACATCGCATGTTGGAAAATCATACGATAATAATAAAAACTACACTGTAGAGCAGTCATGCGATTTCAACGTAATCAGTTCAAAAACCATGACGAATGATCGAGCAGAGTTCTTTACGAGTTCAAAATCGAGGGGTACCGAATGTTAATCAATTGAAACTTTTGTTTCTCAGTGTCACTTTTTCACTCTATGATCAGTTGATCATGACAATTTTTTCATATCTTTTCCATAACAGTTGTACAATATCGGCTGCTTGCGTGTATCGCAATAAACTTAGAAAAATAAATTTTTCAAACGCATATCATAAATCGGAATATAATTTTTTATAATTTATCAAATATTCAAATCGATTGTATATTTTTTTTCGTTCAATTTAATTGTGAAGACATCTAGAAGAAACTGGCATCCTTGCTGTGAAGTAGCAATTTTCTCATTTGAAAACGATATTCTTCTCTAAGTTCCAATAGGAATACTGTCTCAGTTTTATAAATTAGAATTGAAATGGAGAAGTTGCTGTCTTGGCTAGCAGTATATTCTCGCTTTCGTCTTTTGATGGCCAATAAACGATCTATTAATCGATTAACGAATACAAAACCGATTATCATTCGAACGATTATCAAGCAACTATTAATAGCAAATAAAGAATTTACATCTAATAATCTATTTAAAAATTCTGGTTAACAACCATGCATTTGTTTACGAATTGTTGTGATTGCATGAAAAAAAAAATCATTCCATTCATTGTGATCATTCCACCTTCGCAGAACTTTTTTGTCTGCGTGTGTTTTTGCAGTGAATTTTGGATTCTGAAGTGAAAATAGCCATAATTTTATACTAGCCTTCATATAACTAATATTCATATATATTATAATTCATGTTTCATGGACAGAAGATACATGGAAAATAATTTTTTTCTTGGAAAATCGAGTGGCACATGTTGATAAAATAACATACTGGCACCAGCTTCGTTATTATGAACGTTATCATGGAGCGTCAGCGCTGGAGGACTGTCATGAGAACAATATTTCGTATCGCAATTGGAAGGGTTTGTTTATTTAGGGCTAGAAGTCTAAATAGTTCATCTCGAAGGCCAAGAGAACATTCTAGATTATTCATCACGAAACATTGTTTGAGATTATTTCTACTTCACAACATTGCCTTTTATCGTCTCTTAAACTACTGTGGTTGGGTAATTTTTGAATGTAAACTAATCATAGCCCTTGACTCTGCACGGGCTCAAAAAATGCAACTGTAAAGGCGCGTCCACATCATGCCGAATGATGCCGATCGGTCTGTACCAGGCGGCATATTCGATTCGTTATGTAATGTGGACGCCCCATCGGGTGCACGAAGCCGAAGTCCCGTCCGATGCACGAAGTCGTCACGAACACATAAAGCACAATGTCGTCAACGCTTATTTACTTCGTTTTGTTCTGGTTCGACTTTCTCGAACCGGACCCACTTGTTTCGGGTTGGGTTCGGTTTGATTCGAGTCGGTTTTCGGCACGTCGGCAAGCCCGGGCGGTACGTCCACATTTAGTCGGCTTTACCGGGCGGCCAAGGCCGATTGGCGTAATGTGGACGCGTCTTAACATTGTGTATTCGCTCGGCATCAACTCGGCAAAAATCTCCAGGACAGCCAAGTGATTTATGAAACTTGGTCACGATGGTCGTCGTCTATAATACGGTAAAAAGCGCACCGATTTTTTTTAAAATATTGGTAGAAAAACTAGCTTTATGGACTGGTTTCGAAATACGAATAAGTGCGGCAAATGATAGCAAATATGGTGTCAAGTTCTACTGATTTCGAAGCTTTCCGTAATGTTAGCAAAAACAAATGGATCCTCTCCACAGATGAAATGCTGTGTACCACGGAACCATAGCATAATAGCCAAGTTTCCATACATGGTTGCGCGATAGGAACCGACTGTCATAATGGGATTAGAGTATACATCGTAGTGAAGTTTTCGATCGGTACCTGTTTTGAAAGGTATTGAGAACGATCTGAGAAAAATTCAGCAGGCCCGAATTTCGTTATGGCCACCGGATGGTGAAGCCGGTGGCTTAAGGTAACGAAGTATCTTTTCTTTATTAATTCGTTTATTTTTACAGGCTCAGTTACATAAGTTTTGAGGAGCCGAATTCTTAATTATATTTTTATAACTATAAATATACAATTTTCCTAAATTTGAAGTATTGCTTACAAGTCCATGGTTATGTTCATTTGGATTTTGTCGATAAGAGAGCACATTCTCCTGCAAATTTCTCAGCAAAGTCGAATTTCAACTGGGGATATCTCCTCGAGATTTTTTTTTACATTCCTGAGACCAGAGAGAGCTTATGAACTCAGAATTTTTCGAAACTACACCCCAGTAACTTTACGCTTTAACTTATAGCCCCATAATGATACTAATTCAGCGCTTCTATTGTCAAATAGCAGTATAGAAATATATCTTGTATGGATTACCATATATCAACATAGTTAAGGTATGTGATAATGTATGAAAATTAGCATTCAAAAGAGCTTTATATAAACCGCCGATGCTAAAATAGGACTTTTACTGAGTAATGGAAGTCTGACTGCAATCGGTGATTGAAATGCGATAATTCACAGCTCATTTATCTGTATCCACAGTGGTCCTGATAGCGAAGGGATGAGAAAGGCTAGTCTCGTGATGCAATTTTAATATTACATTCACTTTCCGTTCCGAACAATGTTTTGTATATCCATAAAAACAAACCTCTTTAGGAGCTCTATATTACGTTCTCTAGCATTATATCAACCTTATATGAGCATAAAAAGCATAGCAGACATTTGGCCAATAAAGGGTGTGTCACATCAAATTGCATCACTGAAAAAACGCTGTAGAAATTCGCCCAGTAGACCGATCCTTTTGAAAATTTTAGACAGTAAAATAAAAACTATTAAACAACTTTTGGCATTTTCTTTTTATTCATACTTCGAGCCCAAACCCGTATGCTCGCACCTTCCTCTTTACCCCGTCCATAAGGTTCTGTACAACGTCAGGTTGCAGTTTTCTTTGAACAGAAATCCATTTTCTCTTGGAGTCCGCCTCCGATTTGACAACTTTTGGGTTCTTCCGGAGGGCCTGCTTCATAATCGCCCAATATTTCTCTATTGGACGAAGCTCCGGCGCGTTGGGCGGGTTTATTTCTTTTGGCACGAAGGTGACCCCGTTGGCTTCGTACCACTCCAACACGTCCTTTGAATAGTGGCACGAAGCGAGATCCGGCCAGAAGATGGTCGGGCCCTCGTGCTGCTTCAATAGTGGTAGCAAGCGCTTCTGTAGGCACTGCTTAAGGTAAACCTGCCCGTTTACCGTGCCGGTCATCACGAAGGGGGCGCTCCGCTTTCCGCAAGAGCAGATCGCTTGCCACACCATGTACTTTTTGGCAAACTTTTTTGGTTTCTGCTTGCGAATCTCCTCCGGAACGCTGAATTTGTCCTCTGCGGAGAAGAACAACAGGCCCGGCAGCTGACGAAAGTCCGCTTTGACGTAGGTTTCGTCGTCCATTACCAGGCAATGCGGAGCTTATCGCAAGTTCGTTTTGTTTATTGTATTCTAAAAACAAGAGATAGGGTATGATTTCACGATAGTGGCGAAGTTATCGCAAGTTCGTTTTTCTTTTATTATACTTCGAAGTATAACGAAGAGGTAATAGATGCAAGAAAAAATTGTATGTAATTTTTTAAGATAGAAATAAAACAGTTAGTATCTAGACACAGTGAAGAACGATCGTGTTTTCCGTTAATAAATTGAAAGAAAAAGCCTAACACCGCTCGGGCGTTCGCAGGGGAACTTTTGTTCTCACCGAAAAATGTTCCCTAACACAAACTTCAAAACCATGCAGCGATGGAGATATCGGCATTGCAAACACATGAAAGAAGGGGGAGCTTTTGTTTCCACCGAAATGTGTTCCCTAATAGAGAAATCGGCATTTTAAATTCATGCAAGTCGGGGGTATTTTTGTTCCGTCTGAAATGTGTTCTTCAAACACAGACTTCAAAACCAAGGTTTCTTGGAAAATCGGCTCTGCAAATAAATGCAAACTGCGAGTACTTTTGTTCTCGCTTGCCTTTGTGCAGACTGGAATATGTCTGTCCTAACACGATCTTCTTCTAGACTTAGGAACCTGGGAAAATCGGGCAGACACTAGAAGCGAATGAACTTTCCAGTTTCAAGCAAATTAGTGGTTCGAGAAGTACGTACACTTGAGAGATAAACTTCAGAGGGAAATGTAAAATAAAATAATTGTTTGATAATTCTTTCGTATTCTTTCGTATTTTGTCCTAGGCATCATACCAAACGTAAAAGGGCTGTAATTAAATTTACTTGTAACGAAGAACAATCTATCACAATGCATGAATTGACTTTACATGGCATTTGTTCAATCTTTTTACTCACAAAGCAAATATATTGAATTCAATTGAATTTGGAAACTGTTTAATTCAATCAAGGATTTAATCAATACAAAGGAATGATTGCTAACCTTGTGGTTATATCATAGATATAACACACCCATTTTTACTTGGCCACATGATATTTGTTAACTGTTTTGTTTTGATTAAATAAAATAATTAATAATGAATGAATCCTCTAATGGAAAAAACACATATTATTTGACCAAAAAGAACATGCCCATTATACAGGGTGGCTCTAAAGGAAAAAAAATAACGATCGCGCTGCAACTATCGAGCGTGTTGGTTCCAAAGCGGTTCAGTTGTAGACTTTGTATCGTTTTTTATTCGAGAATAAAGATTTTGTGCCGTGAGAATTTTTTTTATGCGATTTTTTTTTGTGCAAATCGGTTGCATGACTTGTGCGCCACCCTGTATGACAGAAATGCCGAATAAATTGACCAACTTACTCCGTGTGTGGGGTTAGTTGGTCCATTTGTTCTGATTTATAAAGACGTTAAATAAAAGGAAAATGTAAAATAATTGATTCTCTGGTTACATTTCATTGAAAGGGTAAAAGGAAATCTTCATTGTGATATATAACATTCTAACGCAAAACTTGTAACCAAATTTATTCAAAAATGACCAACTAGCCACACCCTACCCTACTGTGTGAACTATTTGCGTATAATGAGACTGAAGCTATCGATGTATCTTGTTTTATATATCCTTTGTTCTGTATAAAGAAAAAAGATTTATCCTTCTATTATCTGCTTTGTGCTGTACCCAAATTATATTTTGAGATGATGACAAAAAATCTGCGCGATATTGTTTGAACGACTACAAATCATTTAGGATTCAGAAAGTAACCCAAAATTGATTTTTAGCTCATGCTTTGTCATCCCGATTTATGACATTAAATGTGACATAACATAACAGAAAATGTCATGACTCACAAATACTGGTAAGCATTTGTATAATATACATGGTACAGCAATATACGATTAATACGAGCGAGCGAAACAAAAGACAAATAAGCTTCCCGCATACTTTGCCACATACACGGCCCAGACCGAGATAGATATTGTTCTCCTTTATGCACTCCTTTTGACGTAGGATTACGTCTTTCGGGAACATATTGGGGTACAAATTGAAAATCCAAAATCGAGCACATCGTGAAAATTGTCCAATTTGAAACGTTTATTGCTCAGTCATTTCATGATGGATTGATGAAAGTTTTGCGTCAGTCGATTTCCGCGCTCCATAACAATTTTTTATATTGAATAAAATAATATATGTCATGAAACTAACTATCGAACAATTGAAAAATCTCAACCCCTTTCCTAACGGAAATATCCACTTCTAATTGGTCGAAATTGACGACACATGCGGCGGTTCCCTAACAGAGACATCAAAACCAAGCTGCCTGGGGGAAATCGACATTGTAAATACATGAAAGTAGGAGGAGCTTTTGTTCACACCGAAATGTGTTCCCTAACAGAGACATCAAAACCTAGGTGCCCGAGGGAAATCGACATTGCAAATATAGTCGGGGGCATTTTTATATTGCAAGTATGTTGAGTGATACGATTAATTCTAGCAAATATAATTTAAATTTGGAAATTTAATATATTGTATTGTATTGTGTATTGTGAAAAATTTAGCACAAGTGTAATTGTAAAATTGTATATGGTAGCAGTTTTGTGAAAAATGACTTGATATATGAAACGATTTATTTCAATTTTCAAAAATGAAACCGGTTTAAGCTGTCTGTTTTGTTGTGTTCATTTTCACCCAAGGAAAATTCATGCGGCCAGAAAAAATTGGAAAAGTGAAGAAATATTCGAAAAAGTTTTTTCCTATATGCTCTACATATAGTATTAGGTATTGTTAGTCCAATTAAAATTCGCATTGGGTTGAATAAACATTCAGAAAGTAAAAAATATAAAACAAAATTACCTTTTCCATTTCGAATATGTTTTCTCTACATTAAAGTAACATGTTCTTACTTATGAGAAAAATTGATAATTGTGTTCGGTATTGGTAATTATCTCATATTACATTAGTGAGTTTTTTTTCTTTATTCCATCCATACATAACACAGGAGGCATCTCGTCTAGGATCACAGAGGGCAGTATCTTTTATCTGATACGTACCATCTAACGACTGTTTACCATCCTTCTGTCATCATCACTCGATAAACACTGGTGGAGTGAACAAATAATACCCAACAACCAAACAAAATTGCCTTTTCCAGGGCCACCAAATCATTATCAAAGAATTTAACGATGTAATTCTTCAAACATATCTAAAATAAACAGATAGCCTAACGGAATCCTACGTCAACTATGCGGTCGTGTTTCGGACACAAGCCTCTTGTGACTTTTTTACTCTTAGAAAACGCTTCCCAACTTCATTTTATAATCAGGTGCAATATTATCGCGTATCTGCTGAAGCATCATTAGCCATGTGCATAGCGTGGTCGTGTAAAATAGCTTTGCATTCCAGCCGGCCTTGGTACGCTCCCCATTGACGTCGTATGGACGTTTTTTGGCACAATCCCAAATGAAATGAGAAAAGAAAACATAAAGAGATGTCTGCACCCATACATACAAACCATTTTTAAGCTTTTAAAACAGTTCATTATTTGTGCATTTGACTCTCCAGCACATTAAATGGCATAATTTCTACCAAAGATGACATGTTTTCTGCCAACGCTAGTTTGGGTGTATAGTTGACCTAAGCTTGAACAGTATGAACGACGCAATATTTCATTGCAACTGAAGTTCAAAGTTAAAAATAAAATAAATATGATGACTCAGTGTTATCTTGAACTTTACAGCATGTGTTGAAAAAATGCATGTGAAAAAAAAAGAGAAATGTTGACGATTTTTTTCGAACGAGAGAATTTAACATTTAAATCAGTGGATGTACTAAAAATGAATAAATGAATATTGCAATATAGTTAGTAATCCACGTTTTTCCCACAACATTCTAATCCGAATTAAAAAAAAGTGCTTTCGAATTACACGTGGCTTGAAGCGAGTAGCGTTACACTTATTTCAATGATGTCGATTTCTTCCTTTCTTTCAATATAGTTTTTCTTGCTTGCTTTCGATATAGCAAGTAAATTTAATGACAGTCCTTTTATGTTTGGAGTGATGCCTAGGGTAAAATATGTGAACGGAAGAGTTATCAATCGATTATTTTATTTTACATTTCCCTCTGAAGTTTGCATCTCTCAAGCGTACGTACTTCTCGAACCGCGAGTTTGCTTGATTTGAGGAACTTTAGGTACTCAATTTCGATTCTGACATGTAAGTCGAACGCATACTGTTTAAACAATAGGCGTTATCGCAGCACATGGTTATCAACGTTTTGCCTAATCATCTAATGGTATGCGTAGAAATTCATTGAGCAGAAGATATGAAGGCATATCCTTCAATGCAATCTTGAATAACCGAGCCGAAGCGTTATGTTCGTACCCGATTTTGTAATCCGTGTTAGGAAAACACATTTTGGAGTGCAAAAAAAACATGCGGGTACACAAGTACCCCCGGCTTGCATGAATCAACAACTTCAATCTATACTTTTTATACTATAGATTTAAACTTGAAAATTCATTCGCATGATTTTACCAGGTTCCTATGTTTAGGAGACCGTGTTAAGGAAACATATTCTAGTCTGCACATAGGCAAGAGACCAAAGTACTCGCAGTTTGCATGTATTTGCGAAGCCATTTCCTCATACATCTTGGTATTGAAGTCTGTGTTAGGCAAATGCATTTTAGTCGGAACAAAAATTCCCCCGGCTTGCATGTATTTGCAATGCCAATTTCCTCACGCTCCTTGGATTTAAAGTCTGTGTTAGGGAACACATTTCGGTGAGAACAAAAGTACCCATACTTTCACGTATTTGCAATGTCGACTTCCGCAAGCTGCTTGGTTTTGATGAATGTGATGGATGTTTCCCCAAATCGGGTCAATCAAAACGAGGCAGGTAGGACGTTTTGATAACGCTTAACATTTTACAGTTATTCAATTGTTTATCTAATGAAAAATAACATTTCATTTATTTCGATAGAAGCGTAGAAATATTTCCTATCAATTGATGCAAACATCTTTCCGATCCAGTAAGAAAAGTTCGAGTTATAAGCCTTCGAAATCTCTCATTTTTTTCCTGCATGTTTAGGTTTTCATTTTACCCCCCATATACTCCAGTTAGACGTAGTTCCAAGTCAAAAAAAAAAATGGAAAAGTGGCGATTTATTTCTCAACCTAGTCTCCTTTTAGTTCGATACACTTGACCCAGCGATGCTCTAAATTATTAAATCCATCTGAAAAAATACGTTTTCTCGAGGTCTGCAAAGTAGGCCTCCGTGGCGGCGATGACCTCCTCATTCGACTCAAATTTCTGTCCGGCAAATGACTTTTCCAAGTTTGGAAACAAACAAAAGTTGCACGGAGCCAAATCTTGAGAATACGGTGGATGGGGCAGCAGTTCGTAGTGCAATTCGACCAATTTGGCCGTGGCGACAATGGAATTTCCATGTTTTCCCGTTTTTCTAAAATCCGCGGACACACACGGTCAAAACAAACGGATTCGGCTGAAATTTTGACAGTAGCCGTTTACGAGAATATACATGATAAGTAACATGATTTGGTTGGTAAATGACTGGACTAAGCGTACCATCGGTACTTCGCGTACCTGCAGGAATAAAATAGACCCCATTCCGGGTCCTTAGCTTCCTGTCCAGTAACTCCTATCCCTACCTCCCCGTGGTGCCGGCTGGGGTACGTGTAACCATAGTGAAGATCGGGTAACCAACCCCGGTGGGATCTTGGTTGTATGCTGACAGGGAAGGGGGCCTATCCGAGCGTCTGTTCACCATGGAAGTGCGGCTCAAAACAGCGTCTGATCCCCATGTTAGGGGCGGCTGATCACTTTCTTGGTGCCAGCGGGGACTCTAAAAAGAGCTGTGCACGACGGTCCTCCGGCGAGACAGGGGGTTGGTGCAGGCCCTGCAAGCCATCCGTAAAAATAAAACGCACAGGAAAATTCACAAAGAAATTCGAGACAGGACAATCGGACAAGACTCACGCAAAGAACACGGACTAGAGATTGGAAACTCGGAACATGGAACTGCAAGTCTCTCAATTTTCTTGCGAGTACCCGAATTCTTTCGGAAATATTGAGAGCCCGCAATTTCAACATCGTAGCGCTGCAGGAGGTGTGCTGAAAAGGTTCGATGGTGCGATCGTTCCATGGTGGATATACCATCTATCAGAGCTGCGGCAACACACACGAGCTGGGTACAGCTTTCATCGTGATGGGGAAGATGCAAAAACGGGTGATTGGTTGGTGGCCGATCAATGAAAGAATGTGCAGATTGAGGATGAGAGGCCACTTCTTCAATATCAGCATTATCAACGTCCACAGCCCCCATCTAGCTAGCACCGATGACGATAAAGAAGAATTCTACGCGCAGCTAGAGCGTGAATACGATCGCTGCCCAAAACACGACATAAAAATCGTCATCTGTGATTTGAACGCTCAGGTCGGCCAGGAGGAGGAATTCAGACCGGTAATTGGTAGGTTCAGCGCCCATCAGCGAACCAACGAAAACGGCCTAAGACTTATCGACTTCGCTGCCTCCAAGAACATGGCCATACGTAGCACCTTCTTCCAGCACAGCCTTCAATACCGTTACACATGGAGATCACCACAGCAAACAGAAACACAAATAGACCACGTTTTGATCGACGGTCGGCACTTCTCGGATATCATCGACGTCAGAACCTATCGTGGCGCTAACATCGATTCAGACCACTACCTGGTGATGGTCAAACTGCGTTCTAAACTGTCAGTCGTCAATAACATAAGACACCAGCGCTCACCACGGTACCACCTACGACGACTACAGGAGCCGAACGTTGCTGCAACATATTCGCAGCGTCTTGAAGCTGCGTTACCGGGGGTAGACGAACTGGATGCTGTTCCCCTCGATGAATGCTGGAACTCCTTAAAATCAGCAATTAGCAGCACAACAGAGACCGTCATCGGGTATGAACAACGAGGACAACGGAACGAATGGTTTGACGACGAGTGCCGAGCGCTCCTGAACGAGAAGGATGCAGCACGCGCAGCCATGCTGCAACGAGCGACTCGACAAAACGTGGAACGATACAGACTGAAACGAAGGCAGCAAACACATCTCTTTCGGGAAAAAAAAGCGCCGCCTGGAAGAGAAAGAGTGTGAGGAGATGGAGCTGCTTTATCGTTCTCGAGAATCGCGGAAGTTCTTCAAGAAACTAAACGCCTCGCACAAAGGCTTTGTGCCGCGGGTCGAAATGTGCAGAAACAAGGAAGGAGGCATCTTGACTAACGAACGCGAGTTGATCGAAAGGTGGAGGCAGCACTACGATGAACACCTGAACAGCGCGCAGACAGGAGACCTAGACGGCGTTGAGGAGGACTACACCGGTGCAATGAACAACGACGACGTTCCACCCCCGACGATGGGTGAAGTTAAGGAGGCCATTAATCAGCTCAAGAACCACAAAGCAGCTGGTAAGGATGGCCTCGTAGCGGAGCTCTTCAAGGGAGGGCCGAGAGAACTTGTAGAGTGTATGCACTGGTTGATAGTCAGGATCTGGGACACAGAACAGCTACCGGAGGAGTGGAAGGACGGGGTAATCTGCCCCATCTATAAAAAAGGCGACAAGTTGGATTGTGGGAACTATCGTGCCATCACAATCCTGAATGGTGCCTACAAAATTTTGTCTCAGATCCTCTTCCGCCGCCTATCGCCAATAGTAAGTAGATTTGTGGGAAGTTATCAGGCCGGATTCATGCCCGGTTGCTCGACGACGGACCAGATTTTTACACTGCGGCAGATCCTCCAAAAGTGCCGCGATTATCAGGTTCCTTACACACCACATCTTCGTCGACTTCAAGGCCGCATATGATACAATCGACTGACGACAGCTATGGAGGATCATGGACGAACACGGCTTTCCCCGAAAGCTGACAAGACTGATTCAGGCAACGATGAACGGTGTGCGGTGCAGTGTGCGGATCTCAGGTGAGCTGTCGGAATCATTTGAGACTCACAGGGGACTTCGACAAGGCGATGGAATCTCCTGTCTGCTCTTCAACGTGGCGCTGGAAGGTGTTATGCGGAGAGCGGGCTTCATCATGCGGGGCACGATTTTCAACAAGTCTAGTCAGTTTATATGCTTCGCCGACGACGTGGACATAATCGGAAGAACACATGCGACGGTAGCCGACTTGTATACCCGACTGAAACACGAAGCAGGGCTGATTGGGCTTGGGATCAATGCGTCTAAGACTAAATACATGCTAGCAGGAGGGACTGATCGCAACAGAATTCTTCTTGGTAATAGTGTTGTGATCGACGGCGACGAGCTCGAGGTGGTAAAGGAATTTGTCTACCTTGGCTCGTTGATAACAACTGACAACAACAACAGCCGTGAAATTCGAAGACGCATTGTCAATGGAAGTCGTGCCTACTATGGGCTCCGCAAATCCTTGAGGTCCAACAAGCTCCGACCCCGTACGAAGTGTACCATGTACAAATCCCCAACTCGACCGGTTGTTCTCTATTGGCACGAAGCATGGACGATGCTTGAAGAGGACTCACAAGCGCTTGGAGTTTTCGAACGCCGAGTGCTCAGAACAATATACGGTGGTGTACAGGAAAGCGGAGTATGGAGAAGGAGAATGAACCACGAACTGGCGCAACTCTACGGCGAACCCAGCATTCAGAAAGTCGCCAAGGCTGGACGAGTGCGATGGGCAGGGCATGTTGCAAGATTGCCGGACAGCAGCCCTGCAAAGATGGTGTTCGCATCGAATCCGGTAGGAACAAGAAGGAGAGGAGCCCAGCGAGCGAGGTGGTTGGACCAGGTGGAGCAGAACTTGGCAAGAATCAGTGCAGCCGGAAGTTGGAGATACTCACACTATCGGACGAGGGTGCTAAGTACTTATCGGGCCACCCTCGACAATAAAATCAATGTATAATACAGGCAAACCTGTTTTTATGTGATTGATTTGTGCTATTCATGTTTCATGTTTTAAAATTGCACAAAAAGGGTCGCACAAATCAGGAATTGCACGCAAGATGATCACACAAAAACATGTTTGACTGTTTGCCTTTTTTTTAATATTAGTTGATTTTAATGCATGGTCTAGCTCATTTTTAGAAATTACGTTCAACGCTTCGGTTACAGCCATTCGAGTGGTTATAGTGTCGTTAAAAATGTCCTTTGAATTTAGCCCTCAGTTTTGGGGAAAGAGAAACATGACAGGGTGCCAAACCAGGTGAATATGGCGGATGGAGATAATATTCTATAGTTTGAGTTTCGAAACTATCAAGTATCAAGTTAATATCTACTCATAGTTCTCGATTCAATTCCCAACTGTTGGAAATTCGGGTGCATGGTCAATTGTTCGTTAACTTCACAGAAAGAAGGCGATCCTTTGCAGTTTCAGATGGGTGCATATAGATCGTTTCATACTTATCGGAGTATGATGCGATGAACGTCATGCACTGTTCTGTGTAGACACTCTCCTGCATTGGCATGGATCTGCACTCGATGCAGAATCGAACGAATAATGAGAACGCTCGAGCTCCAGTCAATTACTCACGAGAAACCTTTGCATCCCACTTCAAATAAACCATAGAAAGCCAAACATTTCGCAAGTTGCAATAACTTTTACTTCCTAATCCTGCAATTTATTCCCCTGCTGTAGAAATCTAGCCTAAGCCACACATTAGATCCTGCAGCAAGTGCACTGCGGCGGAACACACGTTATGAGCAACGAGAGCCCCATTGCAAACCTTGTTGACTCGCTCTTGTTTGCCAGGAAAAGCAGTTTCCATTCCATAAATAGGAATCGTAATCAATCCTTTTATTGCTTGAACGAACCAACCTCTGCATCTGCAGCTTGTAACGCCATGGAGAATAGATAGCTACTGTGTTGTGTTGTCTATTTGGTTTTTCCTTCCCACAACGAACAAATGGAAAACGAAAGCTCACCTGCCAAGATGAATCCCCTGCGGGAGAACGCTCACTCAGCGACGCGTTGCAGTGCTCAAAAGTGCTAAAAAGGATAACTGTTCGTTCCGTTTCCCCGGGAGAAGAAAGCAACGCTGGAGAATGTACGAACGATAACGATAAGCGCTGTCCGTTTCTGTGTCCGTCAAGAGTGATGGCGTATCTACCATGGGCTACGGCGGGGAGCTTTTTAAAGGATTTCATCGCTGAACGTAATGCAATTAACTGAGTTTAATGTGAAGCAATAATTCTCCTTGGGATGAATTCGCAAATGTTACGTCAGCCCACATCAGGTTTATTTTCCTACACGATGATGCCTTGTTTGTGCATCAACCCGATTGATTTGCAATATTTTTTTTTCTAATTTCACCGCGTTCCATCACTCAAACTATTCAGCGAACGATGAGTTCTATTGAAAAGCCCACATCCTGTCGGTCGGCGGAAAAGTCATGTATATACCAAGAGCGCCGGGCGCAGTTATTTCTTCCCATTCCAACCCATCATCCAATATTGTCTCTTATATCAAGCAAGGATCGTGTCAGGCTTTCAATTTCCTGCATCTAACAACACGCCAACGCGGTTCTTGTGCCATAGAATGGTCCCGAGGGAGGAAGTGATCCGTAGTGAAACCGGAGAGAGAGCAAAAAAAAACTCGAAGGAAAACAGTATCTCAACTTTAGTGCTTTTGACACGGCGAGAATGGCGCATTACAACGGAACGCTATACCTGGCCGGGGTCATCTGGGAAAGATGGGTCTGTCCTGCTGCTGCGTTGCTTTCCAATCGAATTGGAAAGGGCGGCGTGTGGACCTAAACATGCAAACCTTTTGAAGCGGAGTTCTCCGTAGAGGCTGTGTATAAAATACATTTACAATTGGAATTCCAGAAACGGTTTCTTATTTGTGCCGTCTCATGGAATTGAAGAATTGGGAAGAATTTTTTAAAATTGTATTCAGTTAAAATGGAACTTTAAATTTTAATAATGAACAATAAACTTTTACAGTTTGGTGTGTAATATTCACACTAGCTGAATACATAATAATTCTAAATCATGATTTGTGAATGATTCCTTACCTCACGCAAACATATTGAAAGCGTAAATGTGTGGTTACCCAACGAAAAATTGTCAATGCCATTTCTTGATGGATTTACAAGATTTTTATACCAATCGATTTGTGCGATTCCCATATATTCAAGGTGTTTTCCTAACTAAACACCAATACGATATAAGCAAGCTGTGGGTCGGAGACGAATGAATTGTATGATTTAAAGTCTCCGTGAACAAAGAAATGAAGAAAAAGAGTAAGCTGTGGGACCTTCCGTTAATTGGTTGGTCTTTTTCAAGGCTAAAGGCGAATGAACTTTGTAGTTTAAAGACTCCACAGGAGAATTAATTAATTCAATAATCAAGTTGTGGAGATTTACAGGAAAAAGAACTTTGCTAAAAAAGGAAGAAGTCTTGAAAAGGAAGATGTCTTCGTAGCCACGACGGTTGCGCGTTCGCTCAATAGGCGAACGATCGTGAGTTCAATACCTGGACTGCATTGATTCTAATAGGCCTTTTTCAAGGACGAATGAACTTTGTTGTTTAAAGCTTCTATAACTGAAAAAATCAATCAATCAATCAAAAGCTGTGAGCTTCCCAGTGCCAAAGAGTATTTTAAACAGGGGGATTCGTAAGACCTTCAAAAAAATAATGAATAATACCAAATATTCAAATAAAACGGAAATTGTATTCCCCAAAACTAAAGTGACCAGATGGTCAGAGGTCTAACGCGGGACACAAATAACAAAACGTTATGTATATACGTTATGGGAACATATGCCATAGTTTAGCGAGTCTGAACTGATATGTATTATTTTTTCTAAGTATCGGCACTCAGTTGTGATTTTTCGGTGGTTTAGATTTTGTTTGCGCCTGAAAATCACTCGCTCAATCAGAGCATTTACGCCTGGCAAGCACGATTCGAATTCTACAATTTTCTTTGAAAAAGAAATTACGAATATTACCGAATGGAATGCTCGAATTTTTTCTTAAATCTTTCGTTTATTGAGCCTAAAACAAAAATTATTCAAGGCTGTTGATTCGCAGCAGCAGCACTGTCAAGCATCTTGATGATTTTTTCATACTGCAAGCTCCACCCCACAGCGAAGGAGTTGGACATCCTGAGGCACTTTGTGTCCGCCAGATATAGCCGATCTGGTATTTACAACATCATATCCCTGCTGCTCCTTAAGCCGGGACATCGAAGCAACCGGCCAAACGGTGAAGGAGAATCTGGTCAAACTGGACATTTTTATGTGGAAGCGTCAGATGAGACCGGCCGTATCTGAGCAGCAAGCTATCACCCAGAAGGAGTAGCTTGAGGTGCTGGTGAAAATCCTCTTTCCGGCCAAAGAAGTTGTTCACGATAATACGGAAAATTGTTTTTGACGCCGAAAAATTTATTTAGAATGCGAACGAATGACCGGTGTTACTTGTCGACACTTTATTGGGAAATAAGAGACCTGCTGCTATCTGCTCAAGCTTTTTATAGGCTACTGTGATCGAGATTTAAGTGGCAATGAACCGGAAGAGCAGTAACAGATCGGTTGATGCGCGTATTGTGGTAAACGAATAGAGCTAGATGCTAAAGCTAGATGCTAGAGCTAGATGAGCAAGAATTTATAGCAGCAGTCCGTCCATAAAATATGGAACGCGTAAACATGCCGGCCACCGTTAAAAAGGTGTCTTTTTAACAAAACAATCTCCTACTAATCTTGATCACTAGTAACTATTGGAATGGATCTTTAACAAAGGCTTATGAATTCAGCTTATTTCAATGGGATCAGCTATAAACGGTCTCTTAAAAACTATTGGATATCTGCATTTGCGTCTGTCTCTCCGCTCGTTTGGTTCGGTACGTTGTTTACTTCTGCTTCGGCTTTGATCGTCTACACCACGTGCTTCTTCGGGCGATGCGTAAGTTCGTCTTCTCCGACCATGTGATCTCTCGGCTGCCATGGTCAAACGGATTAGTACTTCTTCTAGCTAGCTGCTCAATCCTGAATGGGTGGTACTGTGGATTCATCCTTCCCTCGTATCGATCTCTCCTCATTCTACGTCCTCGTCAAATGGGTTTCCTGGAGCGGAAGCAACCGGCCTCCACGGGAGTCCTTTTCTCTGGAATACAAATTAAACGGCTTTTTCAAACAATAAATGAGAAAAAATGAATAGACTTAACCGGAGCGGAGGCAACCGGCCTCCACGGGCCCTTAGCGGGCGATGATCGTTGGTATCAAGTACTGAGCGTACTTGTGCATGAGCTGATAATGCGCTAAACGTAGGGTGAGAGGATGATCAATGGAATTCGACTTCCTTCAAATTGTGGCTGGATTGATTCATCGCATGATGACATCTCCCTTGTTGATGGATTGCTCGTGGTTGTGGGTTGGAGCAGACGTCATTGCCGCGTAGCGTTGGAGGATGAAACATAAATGAGATTTTTTGAAATTCAATGAAAAAATATGGCTTACATGGATGGGAGGTCTCATGACCTCCCATTGATGCGCAGTGTGATACTGCGATTGGTGGAAGGGTTTCAGTTCCCTCCTTGTGGACCAGCAGCTTCAGTGCTGTCAGGATGATCAGACTGTTGAACCGGTAGTACACAGATCTTGCTGATTGAACGGCGGTACTCTCCTTGGGATGTCCTCACGGTCACGACGCGGATGTGGTTGTCGTTGCCCTTGAAGATCTCCGTAATTCGTCCTACTTTCCACTTCAGCGGGGGTTGGTTGTCTTCCTTCAAAAGGACCATTGTGCCGATCTTGATGTTGTCACGCTCAACAGTCCAACGTGTGCGAGGTTGCAGCCCTGATAGATATTCGGATTGCCATTGTTTCCAAATTTTTCGAACGTATTCTTGGGTCTGCTGCCAGCGGTTTAGCCGGTTGAATGCAACCTCTTCCATACTGGGTTCCGGGATGGCCTTGAGTGAATGATGGACCAGAAAGTGCCCGGGAGTGAGCACTTCCAGGTCATTTGGATCTGAGCTTAGCTGTGTCAGGGGGCGAGAATTGAGACATGATTCAATTTGAGTAAGTAAAGTCACAAATTCGTCGTGATACAGGATGACATTTCCCAATGTGCAGCGCAGATGCTTCTTGAGCGATTTGACTGCTGCCTCCCAGAGTCCGCCAAAATTCGGGGACCTTGGCGATATAAACTTGAAGGTTATGTTGTCCTCTTCAAAGTGGCGAGCTACCAATTTCTGATGATGCTGCGAGCGAAATAAACGAGCAAGCTCCTCAAGTTGTCTTTGTGCGCCTCGAAAATTTAGCCCATTATCGCATTCGATGAGCTCAGGTATGCCTCTGCGCGACACAAATCGCTTAAGAGCGGCGATGAAGGCATCAGAAGTGAGATCTGTGACAAATTCAAGATGCAGTGCCTTTGTCACGAGACATACAAACACAGCAACATAACATTTGATTGCTGCAGCTCGTTTGGCAGGACGAAAGTAAAAGGGACCACAATAATCTACACCAGTTCGCAGGAACGGAAATGTAGGTGTGACACGTTCTTGAGGTAATTCGCCCATTAGTTGCTCCAAGACCTTCGGTTTACAGCGGAAACAGCTGACGCAAGAATGGACTACCCTGCGAGCAATATTTCTGATTCGAAGAGGCCAAAACCTTTCTCGCACCACAGCAATCATTAGCTGTGAACCAGCATGCAGCAATTTGTGATGATAATGAATCATAATTAGGTTCGTCAGCGGATGTTTATCCGGTAGAATAATCGGATGGCGTTGATTGTAGCTTACTGGAGCATGTCGTAGCCGGCCACCGACGCGCAGTATGCCATCTACCAATATCGGGAATAACGCTTTCAGGCGTGAATTGGATTTTATATGTTTGCACCGATGAAGTTCTGCGATATCGTTAGCGAAACGTTCCATTTGGGCTAGCTTCACTACTACTTGGGTCGCGGTGTTTATTTCCATAGTTGACAAGCACCCAATTCTCCGTTTTTTATTTTCTTTAGTACTGCTGGCATTGTGGCAGTATCGAAGTAACCAAGCAACAACACGTACCAGTTTCATAAACGACGAATATTTTGAGAACAGCTCATTCGAGGGAGTTATATGAGCAGTAAGGACAACAGTTCGTTCTTCCAACTCGTCGGAACCGAATTTCTTCTCGGGTTGACGTCCAAGTGATGGCCAAAACCGAGACGTTTGCGAAAGCCAGGTGGGACCATTCCACCACGTGGAAAACTGCTTTAGTTGAGCAGAGGTCATCCCTCTAGAGAATACATCTGCTGGGTTTTCCGATCCAGGCACATGAGACCAAATTCCACCTACCGTGATCTGTTGGATCTCTGAACATCTGTTGGCAACGAACGTTTTCCACCGAGATGGGTTCGATGCGAACCAGTGTAGACAAATTTCTGAGTCTGTCCAGAAAAAATTTTTGGTTTGAAGTTTTATATTTGTTTCAACCTTTTCGAAGAGATGGCTTCATAACAAGGCGGCACAAAGCTCTAGTCGAGGGAGACAGACTGTTCCGTTTTTCTTGTTTTTTCCTTTTGGAGCGATCTTTGATTTCGCAATCAGAAGGTTGGTTTTTATTTCACCATCAGATGACATAGCGCGAACGTAAATGCATGCTCCGTACGCTCTCTCCGATGCATCAGAGAAACCGTGAATTTCTACATTGATAGGTCTGGATATAGCTTTCGCCCATCTAGGAACAGACAGGTTGGTCAAATTTTGAAGACTCTCTCTAAACTCCATCCATTGGTGCTGTAGAGCTTCCGGTAACCCTATATCCCAGTCATAATTCTCATACCACAACCTTTGCAGTAACAACTTGGCCTGTACTACCACTGGACCTACTAGCCCAAGTGGGTCAAATAAGCGTGCGATGTCCGAATAGACAATTCGTTTTGTAATTGGTAGCTGATCACTATGCGTTGGAGCTTCGAATCTGAACTCGTCAGCGACAATATCCCACTGAGTTTTTGAGGGTTTTTATAGGGGAAGTAGAAGCATCGATTTTCAACAAAGTGCGCTCATCCTTCAGTTGATCCGGTACGTCAGTGAGATTTTCTGGATTGTTTGATGTCCACTTGCGAAGCGAAAACCCGGCAGAATTAGTGAGATCGAGCAATTCCCTGCAGAGTCTTCGTCCTTCTTCGACAGTATCGGCTCCTGTAAGCAAGTCGTCCATATAAAAATCGCGACCAACGGCGACCAATGCGAGAGGATAGGTTGTGGTGTTATCTTCGGAAAGCTTCTGGAGGCATTTTGTTGCGAGATATGGAGCTGCAGATGTGTCGTATGTTATGGTCGTAAGCTGATAGCTTTTGATGGGTTCCGAAGGTGTGTCTCTCCATTTAATTCTTTGCAGAGGTTGATCAGACTTTTGAACTAATATTTGCCTGTACATCTTTTCGATGTCGGCAGTAATGGCAAATTGCGGTATCCTGAATCTCAATAGGATTGAGAGAAGATCGTCTTGAACAACCGGTCCCACTAGTAGCGCATCATTAAGGGATATTCCAGAATCCGTGGTGCATGATGCGTCGAAGACAACACGAAGTTTGGTGGTGATATTGTCGGGCCTCACAACACAATCATGTGGAAGGTAATAGGTTGGAACAAGCGAGTTAGTAGACGCATCATCATCGACCAGTTTCATATGGCCCAGGTTAACGTACTCGTGAATGAAAGCAGAATATGCTTCCTTCAACTGAGGGTTCGAATTTAAACGACGTTCTAATGAGCAGAACCGACGATCAGCAATATCTCTGGAATTCCCAAGCTGCGAAACCAATGCATCTTTCTTGGGAAGTGCAACAACGAAACGACCGGATGAGTCCCGTTTAACCGTTTTAGCGAAATGATCCTCACACTCCTTTTCTTCCAATGATTGAGTGCTCTTGATATGACACGACTCAGTTTCCCAGAATCGCGTAAGTAGATTTTCGATTGAGGCTTCTAGTACTACATTAGCTACATTGGCGACAGCAGTTCGTTGTTTCTCATCCTTCACTCTTCCTGATACCACCCATCCCAAAGCGGTGTTTTGCAAAATGGGTCCATCGGCACCGATTTTAATCTGACCATCACGCAAAAGCTCATAGAAAACTTGCACGCCAAGTATTAGGTCGATACGTCCCGGTTTGTTGAACGAAGGATCGGCTAACGTAGCATCGGAAGGCAATGTAAAGTCGTTGATATCAACTAGTTTATTAGGCAACTGCATTGTAATCTTGGACAGCACGTGAAATTTCCAGTTGTCCTCAAAATCAGCACGTTGGGATTGAACGCGAATAATGGTAGAGTATTTTGAAGTAGTAGATGACAGCCCTACTCCGCTAATAGGTATGAATTCTCTGGTACGTTTTAGTTGCAGCGTTTGCACCAGACGTTCCGAAACAAAATTCAGCTCAGAACCGGAATCCAAGAACGCTCGAGCCCAAACGAAATTTGTTGTTGAATCATAAACTTTAACAAGTGCAGTAGAAAGCAAAACAGTGGCAGGAACTAAGCGACATATTTGATTGGTAGGCGACGAAAAGTGGCTAGTCGAAGGGGCAGTGACCGTTGGCTTTGGATTAGCAATCGGCTGACCCTGTTGGGTAGATTGTACGCTTTGCAATTGGTTATTCAGAACAGATGACGACTCATGCTGCAAACCCGCGGATGATGACGAGGACGACGACGATGGTTCAGATTGGATGGATTTATTAGTATTCATCGGGGCGGACGGACGATGCAGCATCGTATGGTGTTTTTGGTGGCATACACGACATGTTCCACCGGAGCAATTATTAGCGATATGCGACGACGATCCAAGACAATTTATGCCAAGCTTTTTAGATTTCGCTTCATCGAATCGTTGTATTGGAGTTAGCTTTCGAAAGTGTTCACACTGATATGGTGGATGTGCAGGTTTTTTACAAAATGGACACGAACCTTTAGGAACAATGGCTGAATTTGTGGTTAGCTTCGGAACTTGGTAGTTTATACGCTGTGAAGGGGAGGAGCGAGAAAAATCTTGCGATCGGGATCTAGATCCAGCTAAAGACTGCAAGACGAGTCCGTGTGAGCGAAGGAATTCAACAAGTTCAGTGTAGGTTGGAACATTTGTCGATTTACGGTGGATCTCCCAAAGACGCAAGTTTGTTTGATCGAGGCGCGAACTCATCATGAACACTAGCATCGTGCTCCAGTTTTCAGGATTTTCCCCCGCCTTTTGCAGCATTTTCAAATTACGCTCAAAATCGTCGATTAACCGATTAAGGGATTCCGCACATTCCCTTTTCATACCATCAATAGCAAAGAGTGCTTCGACGTATGACTTAACGAGAAGGTATTTATTCTCATATCGCCTATCGAGCAGATCCCATGCAACCGAATAATTGTCTGCTGTTATCTCTATCACATCAATCACACGCTTCGCATCTTTACAAAGAGATGCAACCAAATAGGAGAATTTATCTACCTGACTAAGCATGGGGTTTGAGTCGATCAGGGACAGAAATGTATCACGAAACGATGGCCACTCCTTGATCGATCCGTCGAATAGAGGCAATTTGATCTCAGGCAGTTTCACTCTAGCTGTGGAAGTATGAGCAGGAATCGATTGCACTGCAGGTGAGGGGTTAGTACCATGCGATCGCAATTTGTTAGTGATAAAACCCTTTATTCTCAAATAAATCAGCTCAAATTCTGCACGTGAATCCTGGTTCACATGTTCAATGCACATCGGATCAATTGCTTCTTCTACTTGCTGCGTTTGATCTAAAGCGGAAGCGTCAACACTTTCTTTCAACCTGGCATCCATAAATTCTGAAAAAATCCCTTCTAAACGTTCTCTCCAACCTTCAAGCATATAAATATCTCTATCTTCTTGATAACTTTGCACAAGATGTTCTAAATTATTTAGCGAGTCTCGCAGAAAACGTTCACGTTTTTCCAGCTTCTTAAGCTCCGTAGCCATTGTGCTCGACAGCAGCAGCAGAATAATTAATCGAACCTCACGATCCACACGTGCTTATCAAAATTCCGATAATTTTTTCCCCAATCGATCAAGCAAAAATGCGAAAATATCTGCGACTCAGAAATAACGCTCGATTTGGCCTTTCTAGAAGCTCAGCTCACATGCAGCATGCAAATTGTACTTACAATCTTCGATGACTAATCCAAGCCACGCCACTCGGTATGCCCAAGCCACGCTACTCAAACCAGATAACGCCACCAGGTACAATGGATCTCTCGAACAATACAGCATCCATCGGACAATAGCAATCAGCAATACCACTTGAAAAATGCGACTTGGCGCCACTTAACAGAATTGTTTTTTTATCACACGGATTTTGGATCACTTTTGTCTTCTTTATTCTGTTCAGAATATTGGCTATTGGACGTTGTCCAGTTAATGTCACAAAATTTCTTTGCACAACGTTTCACAGAGTTCAATCACTTTTGCACGTTTGCACTATATTTCCTATCACTTTGACACCGAATCGCGAATGCGCAAGAACAATTTCCCGCCAGAGTTCGAAGTATCCGGCTCGAAGGACCACTTTTAATGTTCACGATAATACGGAAAATTGTTCTTGACGCCGAAAAATTTATTTAGAATGCGAACGAATGACCGGTGTTACTTGTCGACACTTTATTGGGAAATAAGAGACCTGTTGCTATCTGCTCCAGCTTTTTATAGGCTACTGTGATCGAGATTTAAGTGGCAATGAACCGGAAGAGCAGTAACAGATCGGTTGATGCGCGTATTGTGGTAAACGAATAGAGCTAGATGCTAAAGCTAGATGCTAGAGCTAGATGAGCAAGAATTTATAGCAGCAGTCCGTCCATAAAATATGGAACGCGTAAACAGAAGTGAGATACTTCTTTTTCACTGGTGAAAAACTTCTTTTTCACTGGCGAAAAACTTCTTTCCGTGCTTAAAATGAAAGACGAGACGTACTTGATGCTAGAATTCAACGAATGGCAGGGGATCGGGTACTTTACGTTCCCCAGGTAAGCGATGACTTCGAATATACATCCACACCAAGTTCTCGAAGAAGGTCCTTCTCTGACAGATGTGAAGCGAATGTCCAAGCCGCTCTTCTTTCTAATCATATTGTGAACGGGGAGATATATAGTACGAAGTGATTGCCGGAAGTTGCGAAGGTGATGTGGTCTTTATGCCGAACCTGGGATCAGCCCATTATGCCAAAAGATCACTGGAGGATGGATCGGCTGGAGATAATCATTGTCGCGAAGACCGCCAACCTTCTCAACACTCCCCAGCTGCGACCGTTAAAAACTTTTGGGTGAATGGCCAAAATGGAGAGACAGTCGACCACCAAAGCCACGAAAATGTAAAAAAAATACGCCGACATACATCTTTTCATCGACCATGGTTGAGGTTCCGACCAACTTCCGTAAGACCGCCCAGCGCTTCATTCACGATACTTATCAAACAACCCTCCCTCTTCCTGTCGACTATACACTAGTTTTTCCGGCGTATTTAAAACGTTAAGCCCTGACTGAGCTAGAGGACCAAAGATGATCTTTTCGTTTGACTTGCGTTGGTCCCTGCGGATCAATAGGGGACTTTTATAAAAATCATTTTCCATTTTTGTTGCTGTCGCTTCCAGTTGACACTCTCTAAACAAAAAGCCCACTGTCGGTGCGATGAAACCAGCTCAACGTATTAGAAGCGCTCTTGAACAGTCTGCCAAATAAAAGTTTTTTTTTTATGTTCATCCATTTAAGAAAATCAACATGATTAGATTGTGATATTGAAATATACTGAAATATGATATATTGAAATATACTGAAATATACTACCAAATTTATTTAGCACTATCTGACCCGGCAAACTTCGTCCCGCCCAAAAATTGTTTTTTGTTATCAATACTTTCAAACATTCACGTTTTCTTACTATGAGAAAGTTCATGGGTCCAATCGCAGAACTGTTCATTGATTGATCTTCTAATCGACCCCGTTCAATTTAGTATGGCAGCTCCCCCTTAGAGAGGGGGGTGGAGTGTCTAACCACCGTAAAAACATTTATTGCACCCTAAAACCTCCATATGCAAAATTTGGTTCTATTTGCTTGATCAATTCTCTAACCACCATAGAAACATTTATTGTACCCTGAACCTTCACATGCCAAATTTGGTTTCATTTTCTTGATTAATTCTCAAGTAATGCCGAAATTTGTATTTAATTCGTATGGCAGCCCCCCCTCAGAGAGGGGGGAAGGGTCTCAAACTATCAAGAAAACCTTCCCCGGCCCCAAAAACTCCTACATACCAATTTTCATGTTGATCGGTTCAGTAGTTTCCGAGTCTAAAAGAATCAAAAAGACAGACAGACAGACCGAAATCCATTTTTATATATTAGGCTGTCAAAAAAGTCCTGCGGTATTTCCGCGAGGTGTCGTTGTAAGCGCGTAGTTCTAGTTGTATTCATTGTATCGAGTCATACTATAGCTTGTTGGAAAGGTATTTTTGCGCGCTATAATATAGTCCTTGACAGTGTTTTGTTTGGTTAAGTCGTTCGTGAGTTATAGTGTCGCAAATATGGAGCAAAATAAAGAGAAAATCCGACATATTTTACAGTACTACTATGACAAAGGCAAAAATGCATCTCAAGCTGCCAATAAAATTTGTGCAGTTTATGGACCCGATACAGTTTCCATTTCCACTGCACAATGATGGTTTCAACGTTTTCGTTCTGGTGTAGAGGTCGTCGAAGATGCGCCACGCTCCGGAAGGCCTGTCGTCGAAAATTGCGACAAAATCGCTGAATTAGCCGAGAAAGACCGGCATAGTAGCAGCCGTAGCATCGGCCAAGAGCTGGGGATAAGTCATCAAACCGTTCTTAACCATTTGAAGAAGCTTGGATTCACAAAGAAGCTCGATGTATGGGTGCCACACACGTTGACGCAAAAAAAACATCTTTGACCGTATCGACGCATGTGAATCGCTGCTGAATCGCAACAAAATCGACCCGTTTCTGAAGCGGATGGTGACTGGCGATGAAAAGTGGGTCGCTTACGACAACGTGAAGCGCAAACGGTCGTGGTCGAAGCCCGCTGAAGCGGCTCACACGGCGGCCAAGCCCTCATAAACGGCCAGGCCAGGTTCTGCTGTGTGTTTGGTAGGATTGTCAAGGAATAATCTATTATGAGCTGCTTCCCTATGGCTAAACGCTCAATTCGGACCTGTACTGCCAACAACTGGACCGCTTGAAGGTAGCACTCATGAAGAAGAGGCCATCTTTGAAAAACAGAGGCCGCATTGTCTTCCATCAGGACAACGCCAGGCCACACACTTCTTTGGTGACGCGCCAGAAGCTCCGGGAGCTCGGATGGGAGGTTCTTTTGCATCCGCCGTATAGTCCGGACCTTGCACCAAGTGACTACCACCTGTTTTTGTCCATGGCGGACGAGCTAGGTAGTCAGAAGTCACAAAAGAGGCCTGTGAAAATTGGCTATCCGAGTTTTTTGCCAATAAGGAAGCGAGCTTCTATAACAGGGATATTATGAAGTTGGCATCTATGTGCAGGATCCAAATTATTTGAAATTCTGATAAGCAATGAAATGTTTCGAATTGCAAAATCATATATTTCCCAAGATCAACATGGTTTCTTTCCGGGGAGGTCTACAGCTACGAACTTAGTACAATTTACCTCGTTGTGCTTGAAATCCATGGAACAGGGAGGGCAAGTCGATGTGGTGTACACGGATCTAAAATCTGCGTTTGACAGAGTGAACCACAAAATCCTTCTGTCCAAGCTAGACCGCCTGGGAGTTGCGACGAATCTCGTAAAATGGATGCAATCATACTTGACGAACCGTCAGCTTAACGTTAAGTTAGGGACTACCGAATGTGAACCGTTTACTAACCCCTCCGGTGTCCCACAAGGTAGCAATCTTGGACCATTATTGTTCTCCTTGTTCTTCAATGATGTCTGCTATGCCGTGCCACAGGGATGTCGAATCATATACGCCGATGATTTCAAAATATATTGGCACGTGAAGTCTGTCGATGACTGCAGGATGTTGCAAACGATCATTGACATTTTTGCGAGTTGGTGCAGGCGAAACTATCTGATCATAAGCGTGAAGAAGTGCACAGTCATCTCATTCACTAGGAAGAAAACCCCTATTATCTGGACCTACCACATAGGGAATGAACCATTGGAAAGGACACGCGTTGTGAAGGACCTCGGTGTAATGCTGGACTCAGAGCTAAACTTCCGTGAACATTATGACTATGTCATCAACAAAGCCAACCGAAACTTAGGGTTCATCTTCCGGATATCCGCTGAATTCCGTGACCCATACTGCTTAAGATCTCTGTATTTCAGTTCAGTCCGGTCCACATTGGAAACAGCGGTTGTAGTATGGAGTCCCTTTCGCACGGTATGGATCGAAAGGATTGGGAGAATAGAATCGAAGTTTCTGAGGTACGCATTGAGATTTCTGCCTTGGCAAAACCCAAATGAGCTCCCATCTTATGAAAGCCGATGCCGTCTGCTGGGAATGGATACACTGGAGAAGAGACGGAACATAATTAAAGCCACATTCGTCGGAAAACTTCTTCTTGGCGAGATCGATGCCCCATGGATTCTCGCTCGAATCAATATTAACGTTGTACCACGACCACTCAGACAGCGGAGTTTCCTTCGACTTCCACCACACCGAACAGATTATGCTCAGCACGAACCAGTTTCATCTATGTGTGTTCTTTTTAATTCTTTTTATTATTTGTTTGATTTCAATGTGAGCTGTAAAGTTTTCCGTGATCGAATTTTAAATGTAGTTTAAGTGTAGTATTCATGTAGACCTTGAAGTCCGATGGATGAATTGTAAAACAACAATAAAACAATAAAACAATCTCGTTGGGAACAAGTCATCGAACAAAACGGCGCATATTTGACTTAAAAAAGATGATTGTAACTAATGTTATGAACAAATTTAAATTCAAAAAAAATACCGCATGACTTTTTTGACAGCCTAATACATAGATTTCAATCAGCAATAGACTCAAAACTGGGTACAAAAAATTGGTCTCCTCTCGCCTTTCGCTTCCTGGCCGTTTACATTCGACAGACGTGGAAAGAAAATTAGTGACATATTCACTTTGGTATACTCGTGGCTTATCAAGCGGAAAGTCCCGGGAGAGCTTAACCCAACCCATTTTAAAAAAGAGCATCAAGTATGGACAGATGGCTCAATTGGTTGTAGGATTAAAATAGAAATACCAATAGTTTCCCTCTTCCTTCACAATGTTCCATCTTCAGCGCTGAAGCTTTCTCCCTTCTCATGACAATCCAAGAAAACACTCACGAAATCCAGTCGACTATTATCCTATCCGACTCGATTATCGAATACACCGTGACAAATATATTTTGTCACACACAAAACTCTCATTATTCTTAGGGTTCAGTTTTCAGTATTTTCTGGGGTTTTCATTGAGTTTTCTGTAGTCGGTATCTAGGAATTACACCTGCTCTTACTGTTACTGTCTAGGTCGTCTGAAAAAGTCTTCACACGCTGCGCGTACATGGTCCATCGGCATATCATCCCATATTTTGGAGATAACTTACACCTTATCTCTACGAACCTATATCACCTATCTCTACGAACACGCCATTCCATGCCAAACCGATATAGTGTTTCTTAGAATTTCGTGAAAAGTGATAGTTTTGTTTCTTATCGCAAAATATTAGACCAGTTTTTTCTCGATAGGTTGACCATTTCGATTTTAGGATGGTCCGAAATTTTTTTTTTTTTCCAAAAATGACTTTTTAAAAATAAATTCATATCGACATCGACAAATCAAATTAAAGCCAATTATGGTATTTTTTTAAAAGAATACTACACTTGCAAAAATTGAATTTTGTTCTCTTGATCATTGATTGTATTTGATTTTTATAGTTTACATGGTCTCGGGACCAAGGGCGCTATATTTTTTCAAAATATTTTTTCCTGAATGCTGAGGTTTCACTTTCCTTTTTTTCGCAAGTATTGTGTAGTATTCTTTCAGAGAAGACTAGCTCATTGACTTCAATTCAATATGTAGATTATGTGAATCGGTTCAGTAGTTTAAATGTTATAAATTTAAAAAAAAAAGTTGTTTGTGGAAAAAGGGGAAAAAAGACTTTCCGGACCATCGGTTAACTTTGAAAAATTGTAACTCAGAAACGAAAAAGGACAGATCTTTCATTTTCGGATATGTTGTGTAAACAATCCTCAAGAATGCTTTCAAGAAAAAATCCCTTCGACAAAAAGTATAAAAATTATAGTGCCCTTGGTCCCGAGACCATGTAAACTATAAAAAACAAATACAATCAATAATTACGAAAAACAAATCCCATTTTTTTTTAAAGTTTAAAGTTTTTCAAAAAAGACCAGCTATTTAGGTTTAACTTGGTATATCGATCATCTGAATCTGTCCGGTAGTTCAAAAGTCATGAATTTTTGAAAAAAGTCATTCTTGGAAAAATGATTTTCGCAATGGTCACCCTAACGAAAAAATACAAAAATACGGGTCCAATATTTTACGGTAAGAAACAAAACGACCAAAACAAAATTCTGAGAATCACATGGCATGGAATGGCTGTATAACAACATTTAGAAGCAATTTTATTATATACTATAAGATAACTAGCAAAGATAACAAAAGATAACTGTATCGGATAACGGAGATAGCGGATCGAAGTATCGTTACAGTGCTACATGTTATTCATATATTATTGATGTTTGCATATTTACACAAAATTTCGTCTACATTACGATTGCGTCAAACTGACGCATATCCGTAGAGATAGATATACCACATGGAGAATTTAGATATTACAACACTTTTAAGAAAATAGACTTCAATATACATTTACTTTGATCAATGGATAAAAGTCATTACAAGAAATAAAATAAAAGTGTAACCATTTATTTCTTATTAAATTCGATATGCGTCAAAATGACGCGTCCCGTAAATCTAGTATTAATAAAGCATGTACGACCAAACAAAATAATCCAGTGGGTCAAGATCGGGAGAAGATGGAGGGCCTTGGTGATAAAATCAACCAAATTTTCCTGGCACCTTGCATCATCTTCGATGAAGGGCCACCATCTTGTTGAAAACAATAATGTTCATCTCCTTGAGCGAGGAAATACGTTTTGCTTCAAAACTGTGTCGAGGTAATAATCTGCTTCGATTTTCATACCTTTATCGATGGAAATAAGAGGAAATTTTCCTCTTTTACATATACATATACCGTGACACATTCTGATTATGTACAGGTTCATTTTCAATACTTGCACTCCATACACAATCATTTTGATGATTTAAAGACTGCTCCAAAACAAAACAAACGATCTTTGATACCAAACAAAATGTAAACAAAATGCACGTGGATGCAACACTGTCATTTTGTACTATAATGATGACCCTTTCATTTGATATACAGATGGTAGCATTCGTTTTATATTAAGAGGTTATTCTCCAACTAAATTGTGACCGAACTTTTTCGTCATGGTGTAAATGAATAATACGAGTTCTTACACCGCTTTTTCATAAAAAAAATGACATTTGGGTAATGTTGGGGACATAATCGGAGAAACAAAGGACTAGACCAACGACTGTCAATTTAAATAGCTTATTAAATATCCATGTTGTTTTTCAGTATATCTTATCAAAATTACATCATCTCCAACGATCCCAAAGAAATAACCCACAAATTATGTTATGTAGCATATTTCGCCGAACGGCAACAGAAAATTCGAATCGAATCGGTTGTTTGGAAGAGGAGAAGGCGATACCAACCGTAGAGGAACTAATTTTCACCTTCAGTTTTCAACCGAAGAACATAGATCTCACTCTAGTGAAACCCCTTGATCACATTCGAGGTAAAACATACTGCTCTTTGATGCCATTTTCAACCCAGGAACAGTACTCGAATTCGCGAAAATTGAATGATTTTTGACGTAGGACTACGTCTAACCGGAAGATATAGGGGGTGAAATGGAAATCTAGGCACTGAACAAGTAGGAAAAAATGCAAGATTTGGAACGCTTATAACTCGAGCATTTCTCAATAGATCGCGAAGGTTTTTGCATCAATTGATAGGAAATATATCTACGCATCTATCATAACGAATAACATTTCATTTTTCTTGAGATAAATAATTGAATAATTGTGAAATATCAAGCATTGTCAAAATGCACTATGTGCCCATTTTTGATTGGTCCATTTTGTGCTCCTCAAATCGTACCGACCAAAACGGGCAACCAGAGCAGCAGCGAAATAGAATGAAGCACGATTGGAAAGGAAAAAGAAAAAAATGAACGAAACATTGGTCGCAGTCTCACACATGCGTAATTCTCGAGCCAGCCAGTCAGCTTAAAAATCCCCGCTCCGCGGCCGTAACGATCCTTATTCTTTGTGTGGACACCGACTGGACAACATCGTTGCTGGACGGGCTGGACGGCGAGGGATCGAGTGCCTTTCTCAAGGCAAGAGGGCGGAGGTGGTAGCGCTGGAGTAGAATAGAGTAGAGTTTTCAAAGGGCCTTTCTCAAGGCTAGAGACGAATGAACTGCAAAAGTTTAAAGTCTCTATAATACAATACCTACCTACCTACCGTAACGATCATTCTCATTCAAACCGTACACCACATCGGTTCGCATCACAACACATCAACAAACCAACCCAAGCAGCCATGTCTGGACATGGTAAAGGAGGAAAAGTGAAGGGGAAGGCAAAATCCCGCTCGAACCGTGTTGATCTGGAGTTCCCCGCAAGGGTAGCTAGGCCGAGCGCGTTAGTACCAGTGCAGCAGTCCACCTAGCCGGCGTTATATAGTTTCGGCCGCCGAAGTGATCGAGTTAGCTGGCAAAGCTGCTCGCGACGAAAAGAAAACCCGCATTCGGAACAGAACACATTCGGTTCGGCGGACATCAAGACAACAGGCAGTTGCAGCGAGTGGCAAACGCAGTCGCAAAACGGCGGCAGCAGGTAGCAGATGAAAAAAGTTTGTTCTTTATACAAACTGCTTTGGTGGCAAATCCAGAACAAGGCGGCATCGAAGGCGTTCGAAATGGTTTTTTTCACAACCACGACTACTAAGGTTTTTTAAATTGGAACTATTCCATAAAACAAGGCGCTTTTCAGGGGCATTAAACCTTCCAAAAAAGAGTTTAGGAAATACAGTTCAATGCTTTCTAAAACAATATCCAAAATAATATTAAACACAAATTGATTTTTTCATAATTTGTTTGCCAGGATATGATGAGTATGTGAATTTGGCAGTTGTTCTGAGCTTATTGATTTTCACCAATTCTTAAATTGCATCTAGATTGAAAGTACAGTAATTTACACTTATCTCGACATTTAGCTAATTAGACGGACCTGTAATGCGACATATTTAGTGGGACATTTTTGTAAACATAGAGTTCGGGGTCCAAATTATGACCCCACATTGAAAGTTGACACTGTACCACTGTCATCGCAAATGTTCAATTACAGGTTAAAATTACCTCCAATCCGATACTGAGTGGTGGTAATGCGACATGCCATTGAATGTAATTTACTGTAAAATATGTCACAAGCTGGATGGGAACAAAATTTCCAACTGTGAAAGCTGTGGCGAGTGGCAAATGCAATCGCTAAACAGAAAGGTTTAGCCGAACAAGATGGGGATATCGAGTGATAACAAAACAATAAACGAGTTGGCTTGCAAAGCTGCTCACGACAATCAGAAAACCCGCATCAAGAACAGAGCAGCTTCGGTTCGGCGCTCATCAAGGCAACAATTAGTTTCAGTGAGTGGCAAAGTGTTTCTCCGGCACGTCGCATTAAATGTAATTTACTGAACAACATGTCACAAGCTGGATGGGAATAAATTTTCCAACTGTGAAAGCTGTGGCGAGTGGCAAACGCAATAGCTAAACAGGAAGGTTTAACCGAACAAGATGGGAATATCGAGTGATAACATAAACACAACACCAAAGGTTCTTTTCAGAACCATCAACATATTCATAAAGAGTAAACAGTAAACTAATCCATTTTTCAGGTAGATAGGTAGGTATTCACGTAGGAGAAGAAAAAATAAAACAATATATTTAAATTATATATTTAACAAAAGCTGTCCCCTTTGTATAGTCCTACGTCACTCCGGTTATTTCCCCGACATTACCCACCCGTCTTTTTTTTTCCTAGTTACGTCTTCTATGGAATTAATCTTTGTTTGGTATTTTTCACGGTTTCATTCACTCACTAAAATTCTTAAAAAATGGGTTTTTTGGTTTTTTTTGCTTACGTGTCCCGTTTTTAGTCCGGAACTATCTGGTCAGCCTACATTTTATACAATGCGCTGGATGGTCCCAAAAGATGTTGTCGGTATTTGTGATGAAAATCATAACAAGTAAGTAATTGATGTTCTGATTGTTTTGAGACAATCACAGTTAGGACCATTTCTTTATGATCAGTTATTTGTATTGTGATAAATTGGACCGGCATTTGATAGCTAAGATTCACAGTCTAAAATTGAAAACAACAAACCATGGATACTCACACAACCAGTTCATCCTCTCGGCGAATTCAATCTTCCGCTTGAGCTCCCGAATCAGTGCCCGCAGCTCGACGTCGTGGATCTTGTCGATGTTGTCACACATCTGCTGGTACTGTTTGGCGCTGGCAAAGTTGTTCGTCAGTTCCGAGATTCGCTTCCTCAGCTTGTTTCGTTCCGCGTCATGAACGTCCTCATCATCGGTGTCCTCCTCCTCCTCGTCCGGTTCGGTGCTGTTACCGTTGGCACTGGGGCCACAGCCTCGGGGAGCCGTCCTCGAAGACGGCGGCGAGGAGCTGAAGGTTTCAAGCGAGGGTCGCTTCTGTTGTTCGAACGATCCGGACTCGGCATTGACTACGGTCGACACGGTCGATACGATGGATGTGGTCGTAGCAGCGGTCGTATCGTCCTCGTCTTCTTCTTTGGTACTTTGCTCGGCGATGGCAAACCTCTGCGGAGTCGTTGAACAACTGTTGGTGCTGCTAGTGCTATTTTGCTGGCTGTTGTTGTCCCCAGCGGACGCTGCTTGGGGCTCCTGTTTGGCATCACTTTGATTGTTGGTGTTGACCTGTTGGCTTGGGTTGCTCGTTGCCTCCTCAACGAGTGGTAGTTTGGTTTGCTGTTCAGATGCTACATTAGGATCTTCGAGTTCGCGATCCTGGTTCATAGTACGATCGGCCTGCGATGTGGTGAATGATTGTTCCTGTTCCAGTTTCAGTGGTTTCTGTGGGTGCGGTTGTTTCTGCGTTTGCGTTTGCTTCGGCTCGCTCGAGATTCTCAGAGGGCTGCTGGCTTCTGATGATTCCGAAGGCGACGTGAATGTTTGAGATGAAGATAATGGTAGGTTGGGGTTCCCTTTGTCGCTTGCTCCTGGCTCGCGTGTTTTCAGTTTCTTCTTGCACTTCTGGCTGGCACGCCGTACTTCAGCGTAGCTCCGATGCAATGCAATGAGGAAGTCTTCTAATTGAACTAATTTGGCTTGTGCTTCATCATCGCCGTTGCACGGATCGGGTTGACCTTGCGCTTCCTGATGGGCTGATTGAAGACGTTGGTTGCGTTTGGCTGCTTCCACTTCCTGTGCTGCTTGGGCCGCCTGTTCGACCTCCTGCTGCAGCTGGGAGTTCCCGTGGAGCTCCGATTGCACCGGTCGCAGCTGCCCGTCCCGTTTTGCGCACACCACATTCACTGGAGGGTCCTCGATGCTGAGCACGATCCGCTTGTGGAGGTCCTTCAGCTCGGCCAGCTCCCAGCGCTGTTCCAGACTACGCAGACGATCCGCAATGTACCCAATGTCGGCCAACAGCTTCACATCTACTCCGCGGTGGCCGCTTCGTGCTTTTTGGTACATCCGAGCTGATGCCGTGGCGCCTCTAGGCTACAATGGGTCGGCGTTGGCGCCTCGGGACTGGTCAGCCTGCGGATGCTACGTACCACTAGGACTGCTGGCGACAGGACTTCGGAGAGGCGCTGTGCAATTCCAAGCCGGACGCGTGTCGTAGTCATTCAATTTTGAACGCGAGTGATCTGCAAAAAAAAGACGAGAAAATATCCAATTGATTATTTCAGTCTTTTTTCATATTTATCGTGTTTATCTATAAGATAATATAAGTATGGACGATTTTTTCCCAATTCGACTGGTCATTGGCAGCAATATCTCGTACTACAGTGAAACTTTGTGAGTGCAAAACCGTTGGTCATTTAAGTAACTTTGTATACTTGAAATGTTAAAAAATAGACTACTTTTCGAAAAGAGTCTAAGTTTTATTTAATTTTTACCACAAATTATAACTCAAACTCTATAATACCAACAAAATTTTAGACACAGAATAAATATAGGAAATTGTTCAAATTTTGATAAAAAATACCAACATTTTTTTAATTACACTGAAAAAAAAAATTTAAAATTGAAATTCATTTTTCTGAAAAACGTATTTTTTGTCAAATTCACAAAAAATATGTGAATAGCCCTTACAATTTCCAACAAGTCATGCATACATCGGAGGATGGACACTTTTACAGGAAAAAAGTTTTTCTAAGAAGAACTTTCTCATGTTTTCTTTGAAAAAAATACAACTAATCCTAACATTGTTTAAAGTCTAGACAGAGGTATAGAGTATTCGACAAAGTTTTAGATTTTATTGAAATATGAACTTTTATCGAAGACAATGGCGATACTCTATGCAAAAAACGAGTGTAACGAGTTGTACATTAGTAGTATTTTTTCAAAGAAACATAAAAAACTTGTTGCTGAGAAAACTCTTTCCCTGTAGTAGTGATCTTCTTCCAATCTATGGATGACTTGATGCTGATTTTATGGGCTATTCATGTATATTTTATTCAGAATTTTAAAAAAATCATATTTTTGAGAAAAATAGATTTTAATTTTCAAAATTTTTTTTTCAATTTTTCTCAAATAAACATGATATTTTTTTAAATGAAAACATAAATAATTTCCAACATTTCACTCTGGAAAACCAACATTTTGTAGTTCTTATAGCTTTTGAGTGAGATTTTTTTTTTTAATTTTGAGTTTTTCCAACATTTTTCGGAAAAATCTCAACTCAAAATATTTAAGTTTTCTATCAAAAATACCGAAGAAATTTAAAAAACCGAAATTGAATTGAAACAAAATTATTTTGAAAATTGAGATTAAGATTTTTTTTTCTCAAAAATATATTTTTTTTAATTTCTGAGCAAAAATTATATCAACAGCCCCCATAAATACAAACAAGTCAGCCATATATCAGAAGAAGAGTACTGCTACAGTACTAAAACACTGCTAATACCAAACAAAATAAAAAAATACGAAATTTTATTGAAACAAAATTATTTTGAACATTAAAATTATTTTTTCCCAAAAATATGTTTTTCAAACATTCTGAACAAAGATTATATGAATAGCCCATATCATTACCAACAAGAAGTTTTCCTAACAACAACGTTTTCATGTTTTCCTTGGAAAATTACTAATAATGTTTAACTCGTAATATTTTAGTGTGTAAATTATCGCGACTGACTTCTTTCTTCTTTTTTATATTATTTTTCTTCTTTTTGCTTCTTTCAATCTTATTTCTATTTAGCAACACGTCAAGAACATGTCGAAAGCGAAAATTTACACACAAAAATATCAAGAGGAATTTTCAGAAGTCTCCATACAACAATGACATATCGACAGTTAACGTCTTTGGCAAAAGCTCATATTTTCATAAGATCTAAAACTTTGTCGAATACACATCACTATCTTGACTTTCAGCAAAATTAGAATTAGTTGTAATTTTTTCGAAGAAAACATGGAAAAGTTCCTCTTAGAAAAACTTTTTCGCTGTGAAATGACCAATCTTCCGATTTATGGATAACTTGTTGAAATTGTAAGGACTATTCATATAATTTTTTTGAGAATTAAAGAAAAAAAATGTTGAGAAAAATGAATTTCAAATTTTTAAACCATTTTTTTTCAGTGTAATTTTTTTCGAAATTTTTATGAAAATTAAAACATTTTTTCACATTTCATTTTTTGACCAATAAGGTGTTATGATTTTTGAGTCATAATTTTTTGTAAAAAAGCTTTGGCCCTTTTTAAAAAGAAGTCTAATTTTTTTTTAATATTTCAAGTATTGCAAAGATGCTTAAATGACCCTCACAACGTTGCACTGCTATCTGAGAAGGTGCTGCCAACTCCTAAGACGAGTTGGCATGAAAATTCGTTTATATTCGATTGGTTTCTGTTCAGTTGCTTGTTGTAACAATGGTTTGTATCGTTTTTGAATATGAAGAGATTGTTTTATTATTTTTATTAGCTACTTAACTAGCTCGCGATGGGCAATATTTAATATGATTCATTTGTAACAAATTTTTTCACAAGAAAATACAGCGAAGTAATGAAACAGCGTGAAATTATTTGCACACCTAATAGATATAGCCCAAAATTTAAGGTTCAAGTCAAAATTAATATATTTTCCGCTGATGACAATTTTCCCATCCATTGCAATCATCATAATATTGGTGAAGAAGAACAATAAGACGGTTGATTCCCCAAAATTTAAAGAATATTTTATACACATTTCTCCATGTATATTTTTATTTCTACTTTCACTGATCGTAGAATACATTGAAAGTATTCGGTTACTGAGAAACCTTGCTACAAAGTGATTCAAACTATGATTTCACAGAATCACAGTATATAGATTTATTGAAAATATGATTAAATTTGATTAAATTTCCCAGGCAACAAAATTCAAATTATTCGAAAACACTCTCACATTTCTTTTACCGCTGAGAATGATTTCGTACACTATGCGTGTAAATAAAACCAATTAATAATCTATTTAAAATATGTTTTCAATTTTGTTTATCTAATCGAACAAGCAACCACCAATTAATGTAGTAATTTTCGTGTTCGAAGTTGTTCTCTTTCTAGAAAGTTGTATAAAAACATTTCCTGAAAGTAGAATATTGTCAAAAGTATGATCGAACTAGTGCACTCGTGGCCGAGTGATTAGCGTCTCACATTATCATGCCGGTTGTTCGAGTTCGATTCCCGGGGGATTTTTCGTCAAAGAAATTTCCTTCGATTTGTACTGTGGTCACGCGTATTCTAGAGCTTGCCCCTCGGAATACATTCAAGACGTGTTATTTGGCTTTAGAAATCTCGACTAAGTATTAATAAATGACGCTAGTTAATGCAAACGTTGAGACGGCAAAAGTTCCACAGGGAACGTAAACGCCATTCAAGAAGAATGATCAAACTAAGGTGTTATCCGCCAACATTGATATCATATTCGACTTTTTAAATCGGATTGTGAAACTAAAGCTTAATGGGAATCAATCTGCAGCGATTTGTTAACTCAAAGCTGCCGTCATATTAGCTGTCTAATCGAAGCATCGGCAATAAAAACCGATTTTCCCCCCTTGTAACTTTAAGTGAAATCATATTGCCGCTCCGAAAAACAAAAAAAAACAACATTGATATCGATGCGCACGGAAACAAGTGAAACATATAAAAAGTGGCAGAGACCAATCGAAAGGTATCATTCACTGGTGATCATCTCACCCCGTTAGTTACCAGTCACTGAAAATCAGTGGAGCGCAGTTCAATCAACGGTTGCATCGAAGATGAAGGTAAGACGGTCACAGTTTAATTATTTATGTAATTAAATATCGAAACTTTTTTTTTTGCAGGCGTTCGTAGTGCTGTCAGTGGCTCTGGCCATTGCATCCTGTGCGGCAGTTGATGAGTCCTCGAAGAAGCAAAAGCGCGGTCTCTGGGAGCTGGGAAATGATTTCAGCGGAATGGAATATGGACACCATCATGGTCATCACGAGATCCAGCATCTAACCCACACAGTCACCAAGAAGGTCCCAGTCCCGTATCCGGTTGAGGTTGAGAAGCATGTTCCAGTGCATGTGGATCGACCAGTTCCATACCCGGTGAAGGTTCCAGTTCATGTCGATCGTCCGTACCCAGTAGAAGTGAAGGTTCCATACCCAGTGCACGTTGAGAAGAAGGTTCACGTCGACCGTCCCGTTCCTTATCCAGTCGATCGTCCGGTGTATGTTGAAAAGAAAGTTCATGTCGATCGTCCCTATCCAGTTGAAGTGAAGGTCCCCTATCCGGTGGAAAAGAAGGTCTACATCGAAAAGAAGGTTCCAGTGCACGTCGATCGACCAGTTCCTTATCCAGTGTACGTCGAGAAGAAGGTTCATGTTGATCGTCCATACCCGGTTGAGGTGAAGGTGCCATACCCAGTTCATGTAGAAAAAAAGGTTCCAGTTCACGTTCCTTATCCAGTCGAAGTGAAGGTTCCATATCCAGTCGAGAAAAAGGTTTATGTGGAAAAGGAAGTTCCAGTTGAAGTTCCATACCCGGTCGAGGTTGTGAAGAAGGTACCAGTGCATGTTGACCGCCCAGTTCCATATCCAGTTGAAGTTGAAAAGAAGGTCCATGTTGATCGTCCATACCCAGTCGAGGTGAAAGTACCATACCCAGTTCACGTTGATCGCCCATACCCAGTGGAAGTCGAGAAGCGAGTTCCAGTGCACGTTGACCGTCCCGTTCCATACCCGGTTGAGGTTGAGAAGCGCGTTCCAGTTCATGTCGATCGTCCGGTTCCTTACCCAGTGGAAAAGAAGGTCCCAGTTTATGTTGAAAACAGAGTCCCAGTTCACGTCGATCGCCCAGTTCCATACCCAGTCGAGGTCGAGAAGCGTGTCCCAGTTCATGTGGATCGCCCGGTCCCATACCCAGTGAAGGTTCCAGTACATGTCGATCGACCAGTGTACGTCGAAAAGAAGGTACCAGTGCATATCGATCGGCCAGTACATGTTCCCTATCCGGTGGAAGTCCCAGTCGTTCAGAAGGAATACATTGAAGTGTCGAAAGCGCACGCAGTTCATGACGAGAAGCACGCTCCAGTGTATGTCAACGGACACCAGAAGCATTGGTGAATGATTTGTCGTTAATTGATTGTTGAATAAATTTGTAACATTAAAAGTGAATGGAAGACTGTCGATTTTTGAACTTTTCTTTCTATATATATATATATACGTCGATCTCGGTTTGGCATGCAATGGCTGTATATATATATATATATATATATATATATATATATATATATATATATATATATATATATATATATATATATATATATATATATATATATATATATATATATATATATATACAGCCATTGCATGCCAAACCGATATAGTGCTTCTCAAATTTTCGTCAAAAGTGGTAATTTCGATCTTTATCGCAAAACAATAGAACCATTTTTTTTATTAGAATGTCCATTTCCATTTTAGGGTGGTCCGAAAAATATTTTTTTTCTAATTTTTCCCCAAAATTACTTTTTTTACGATTTAGATGATCAATATATCAAATTGAAGTCAATGAGCTAGTCTTTCATTCAAAAACGTGGAGCGCGCAAAAAATGGATTTTACTTTCGTAATTATTGATTGTAGTCGTTTTTTCTTGTTTTCATGGCATTGGACTAGAGGGCACTATATTTTTTATATTGTTTCTTGAAAGCTGAGGATTGTTTACATAACATATCACGATATTAGAGAGGCTTTTTTTCGTTTTCGAGATATGATTTTTATAGTTGACCGATGGTTCGAAAAAAACAATTTTCCCCCTTATTCCACTACAAAAATCATAACTTTTGAACTACTGGATTAATTCAGATATTCTACATAACAAATTGAGGCTTATGAGTTAGTTTTCTGTGAAACAATATTACACAATATTACAAAATTTGGATTTTCGTTTTTTTAAATATTGATTGAGTTAGTTTTTCATAGTTTTCTCGGTTGAAGAAAGAGAGCGCTATATTTTTTTTATATTTTTTATGGAAAGCTGAGATTTTTTTACATAATATATCCAGAGATGAGGGAGCTGTTATTTTTCGTTTTTCAGTTATTATTGCGACTATGCGACTAGAATCCAAACTTCTCACAAGTGTGATATTTGTTTCAAAGAAGATTAGCTTATTGACTTCAATTTAATATGTTGATCATCTAAATCGGTTCAGTAGTTCAAATATTATGAGTTTTTGGAAAAAAGTCATTTTTGGATAAAAGGGGAAAAACGATTTTTCGGACCACCCTAAAATGGAAATGGGCACCCTAATAAAAAAAAAATACGAGTCTAATGTTTTGCGATAAAGAACAAAATTACCATATTTGACGAAAATCTGAGAACCACTATATCGGTTTGACATGGAATGACTGTTTATCTATTTTTTTTGAATTTATTCATTTAATGTAACGTTACATGACTGGAACAGTTACATTCACAGTCAAGTGGTTAGCTTCAGAGTTAGATTATTCGCATAATAGCTTAATGTTCAATTCTTATTCTCACCATGAGATTTTTTTCCGTTGAAAGCAATTTTTCGATAAAAACCTATGCTAAGAAAAAAAACGAAAGTTATAGTCAACATCCCAAATTTTCGAGCTATATATATATATATATATATATATATATATATATATATATATATATATATATATATATATATACCATATATACCATATATATATAAATATATACCGCCTTCTAGTCCAACGCCACGTAAACTGACTAGCTAATTGGCTTTAGTTTGATATACCGAAAATCGGAATCGGTCCAGCAGTTCAAAGGAAAAGAGAGAAAAAAATTATTTTTCGGACCACCCTAGAATGGAAATGGACACCCTGATAAAAACATAAAAAATACGGGTGTAATATTTTGCGATAAGAAACAAAACTACCACGTTTCACGGAAATCCGGGAACCACTATATCGGTTTGGCATAGAATGGCTGTATAACCATTTTTTGACGTAGGATTACGTCTTTCGGGAACATATTAGGGGTACACATTGAAAAACGTAAATCGACCGCATCATGAAAAATGCCCAATTTCAAACGCCTATTGCTCTTAATACAAAAACGGAAGGGAACGGAGAACAGTCAGTCTATTTCGAGCCGTGGAGCAATTTCACCACAAATGAAAGGATCCCAGAAAATAATAACATCCCTACTGCCCATCGACAGCAGCAGTGGCAAATGTGTAAATCGGATCCTCTGGCGAGAATGGATCGTTTGATTGGAGCTGTCTTTTTGTAGGCTCGTTTCCGCCCAGGGAAGAATTATACGACAAGAAAAAAATAAATTCGGGTTCACACATTTATTTACGTTTTCAATTGGTTTGACACGCAAATTCCAACGGAGAAACTATTCATTAACCCTTCATATAAACTTTTCACTATAATATCCATACTGAAAGCAGTAGCCATCTCGTCTAGGGTCACAGAGGGCAATTTTCAGTATATCTCATTCCACCTTTTATCGTGATATGCACCATCCAACGATTATTTACCATGCTTCTGCCATCATCACTGAATTGTACCATTGATGGAGTGAACAATCAGTACTCACCAATAAAACTGAAAGGCTCTCTTTAGAACCACACCATAATGAAAAGTTTCAATAATGTAATAATCTGGAAGTAAAAGAATGAAATTACACTAAATAGCAAAATGGCAAGAATCCAATACGGTCTCTGTGAACTACTAAAACCTAACAGGAAAGACTGTACAAACGCGGGCACTCGTTGGGCCGAGTTCCAAAATTTTCCGAAATTGAAGGGGACCCTACTCTGAAAGGTCGAAGAATAACGACTCTTCAAGATTTTTTTTCCGATGTAGAAATTAAAGTTAGGTGTAGAGACATTTTGATGATTAGTTAAGGTATATTTAAAGATATTTTTTTTTTTTTTGGATGGCTGTTGGCAGCTGAGCGCGTGGAACAACAGTTCCTAGCTAGTGGTACGTGTATCTCAGAATCTAGTGATCTGACTGATTTTTTCAGCATGTAAAATTAATTATTAAAATTGTTACAAAGCGGTTTTTGGAAATTCGAAAAATGGCCAAAATGGCGTAAATTTGAATAAAAATACTGTTTTTTTTCAACAAAAATCGTTAATCAAAAAATTTTAAAGAAATGAAAAATTGAGATCTCAAAAACAGCAACGTAATAATTTACTGCCATCAATAAATAGAACTTGAATCTTCGAACAGCGGCGTAGTGAGGGTAGACAGCGCACCCGGCAAACGATGAAAATGGCGTCCCAAAAAGTACCACTTTTTTCGGTTTTTCACTAGTTTTGCGATTTTGATATTTTGTATGAATATGAGGAAAACTACTCACTTATATCAAAGTTCACTTTGAGCAGTTTATTCGAATTTAGAATCGAATTTAGCTAGAAATAGCATTACCTGCTTCGCCTCGCGTACTTTAGCTGAAGGAAAATGGTCCAAAATTGCCTCAAAATCAGTCTTAGCGATTCGTTCTCGTTCGAATGAATTGCCAAACCATTGAGTCGGCCTTGGCTTATTTTAGAACGCAGATAATTTTCAATCAATCTAAGCTTGTTGAAACTTCGTTCACACGAAATCCGTAGCGTCGTCTCGATGTTAGGATAAAATGCATCGAGAGAATATCTGAGAATAATGTTCAAGATGCCTGAATGCATTTAGGAGTTCAGGTCAGGGAATTGGTCCTTCATCTGCGTCTTAAACACTTCCACCTCTGATACAAGTTCCTCCGTTTCAACATCTGATCCATGATCCTGATCCAATTGATCCATGCTCACAGATGTTAGTCAGTCTCTCGTTATAAATGAAAAATCTGATGCTATATCCGCTATAGCAGGGGTGGCCAAACTTCTCATCAGCCCTTCCTACCAATACAATATGTTTTTTAAGTCATCGTTAACAAGTAATAGTTTGATTGTAGAATGTTGTTTTAGGTAACGAGAATAATGATTTCATCTCAAAAACTAGTTAGTTATAATAACAATAGGCTCTTTTATTGTTTTTGTTTTTATTTTATTGCGAACAATTTTATTTTAAACACATTTTATCCTGAATGTTTGTTTTGTATCTGATAAAGCGCTGGAAACATTAGGTTGTATATTTTCTATATTTTTGTTCAAATGCACTCAAATTTATTTGCAAACGAAACAGGCTGCCAAACAGTAATCTGTCAAAGGAGAGCGATGTTTTGGTTCGATTGTATTTATAGTAGAAAACATACCATAACATTTGAAGGTATTTTTCATGTAAATAACATTTTTCGTTCATTCATTCACATTCAAAAAAATCATCTCACTACCCTGACCTGGTTAACCTAGAAAAAAGATCCAGTGTTACTCCGATCCATCATTTCCATCATGAAATGATCCGAGCTAAAAGATTTCCGAACCACTTATATGTCGTTCGCTGAGAATCTGCAATCTGATGGTAAAAGTTGAAACTTTCATATGTAAATTTGGATCTGAAATCTTTGTTTGTAATTTAAAATCCGAATTTCTGAATTGAATAAGTATAAAGCACAAGATTCAAATATTGAATCGAAATCCAGAAGCTGAATCTAGTAATTTAATTGGAATTGGAACCCACAATACGAAATCCGTGTCTGGAACAGGGATCTGGTTCTGTACTTGTATCACATATCAATCAATCTAAAATCTAAAATATCTTGACTACAACAACAAGATTCTGGAATCTTAAATTAAGTTTTGTAATCTGTAAATCGGAATCCTCAACCAAGACCAAATTTGTGAGAAATTGTGATATTAGGAAATATAAATATGTGAATATGTGAATATGAATATGTGAAATATGTGAATCATATGTTCAAATCTGGAATTCTGAATGTGAATTTATATTTTTGAATTAGGCATATATCTAAATTTGAAAACCGAGATATCAAAATCATGAATCAAATATCTGAACTCTAGATATTAATTTGAAGTCAATCTGAAATTCTGAGTTTGAAATCCGAATTTTCGAGCTCTATGAGTTTTCCCTGGTACATGTTGCCAGAATCCAGTTATAAATTAGTTGATAAATTCTGATTCAGTCATAATCAGAATTTATCAACTAATTTATAACTGGATTCTGGCAACATGTACCAGGGAAAACTCATAGAGCTCGAAAATTTGGGATGTTGACTATAACTTTCGTTTTTTTTCTTAGCATAGGTTTTTATCGAAAAATTGCTTTCAACGGAAAAAAATCTCATGGTGAGAATAAGAATTGAACATTAAGCTATTATGCGAATAATCTAACTCTGAAGCTAACCACTTGACTGTGAATGTAACTGTTCCAGTCATGTAACGTTACATTAAATGAATAAATTCAAAAAAAATAGATAAACAGTCATTCCATGTCAAACCGATATAGTGGTTCTCAGATTTTCGTCAAATATGGTAATTTTGTTCTTTATCGCAAAACATTAGACTCGTATTTTTTTTTTTTTATTAGGGTGCCCATTTCCATTTTAGGGTGGTCCGAAAAATCGTTTTTCCCCTTTTATCCAAAAATGACTTTTTTCCAAAAACTCATAATATTTGAACTACTGAACCGATTTAGATGATCAACATATTAAATTGAAGTCAATAAGCTAATCTTCTTTGAAACAAATATCACACTTGTGAGAAGTTTGGATTCTAGTCGCATAGTCGCAATAATAACTGAAAAACGAAAAATAACAGCTCCCTCATCTCTGGATATATTATGTAAAAAAATCTCAGCTTTCCATAAAAAATATAAAAAAAATATAGCGCTCTCTTTCTTCAACCGAGAAAACTATGAAAAACTAACTCAATCAATATTTAAAAAAACGAAAATCCAAATTTTGTAATATTGTGTAATATTGTTTCACAGAAAACTAACTCATAAGCCTCAATTTGTTATGTAGAATATCTGAATTAATCCAGTAGTTCAAAAGTTATGATTTTTGTAGTGGAATAAGGGGGAAAATTGTTTTTTTCGAACCATCGGTCAACTATAAAAATCATATCTCGAAAACGAAAAAAAGCCTCTCTAATATCGTGATATGTTATGTAAACAATCCTCAGCTTTCAAGAAACAATATAAAAAATATAGTGCCCTCTAGTCCAATGCCATGAAAACAAGAAAAAACGACTACAATCAATAATTACGAAAGTAAAATCCATTTTTTGCGCGCTCCACGTTTTTGAATGAAAGACTAGCTCATTGACTTCAATTTGATATATTGATCATCTAAATCGTAAAAAAAGTAATTTTGGGGAAAAATTAGAAAAAAAATATTTTTCGGACCACCCTAAAATGGAAATGGACATTCTAATAAAAAAAATGGTTCTATTGTTTTGCGATAAAGATCGAAATTACCACTTTTGACGAAAATTTGAGAAGCACTATATCGGTTTGGCATGCAATGGCTGTATATATATATATATATATATATATATATATATATATATATACAGCCATTGCATGCCAAACCGAGATCGACATATATATATATATATATATATATATAGAAAGAAAAGTTCAAAAATCGACAGTCTTCCATTCACTTTTAATGTTACAAATTTATTCAACAATCAATTAACGACAAATCATTCACCAATGCTTCTGGTGTCCGTTGACATACACTGGAGCGTGCTTCTCGTCATGAACTGCGTGCGCTTTCGACACTTCAATGTATTCCTTCTGAACGACTGGGACTTCCACCGGATAGGGAACATGTACTGGCCGATCGATATGCACTGGTACCTTCTTTTCGACGTACACTGGTCGATCGACATGTACTGGAACCTTCACTGGGTATGGGACCGGGCGATCCACATGAACTGGGACACGCTTCTCGACCTCGACTGGGTATGGAACTGGGCGATCGACGTGAACTGGGACTCTGTTTTCAACATAAACTGGGACCTTCTTTTCCACTGGGTAAGGAACCGGACGATCGACATGAACTGGAACGCGCTTCTCAACCTCAACCGGGTATGGAACGGGACGGTCAACGTGCACTGGAACTCGCTTCTCGACTTCCACTGGGTATGGGCGATCAACGTGAACTGGGTATGGTACTTTCACCTCGACTGGGTATGGACGATCAACATGGACCTTCTTTTCAACTTCAACTGGATATGGAACTGGGCGGTCAACATGCACTGGTACCTTCTTCACAACCTCGACCGGGTATGGAACTTCAACTGGAACTTCCTTTTCCACATAAACCTTTTTCTCGACTGGATATGGAACCTTCACTTCGACTGGATAAGGAACGTGAACTGGAACCTTTTTTTCTACATGAACTGGGTATGGCACCTTCACCTCAACCGGGTATGGACGATCAACATGAACCTTCTTCTCGACGTACACTGGATAAGGAACTGGTCGATCGACGTGCACTGGAACCTTCTTTTCGATGTAGACCTTCTTTTCCACCGGATAGGGGACCTTCACTTCAACTGGATAGGGACGATCGACATGAACTTTCTTTTCAACATACACCGGACGATCGACTGGATAAGGAACGGGACGGTCGACGTGAACCTTCTTCTCAACGTGCACTGGGTATGGGACCTTCACTTCTACTGGGTACGGACGATCGACATGAACTGGAACCTTCACCGGGTATGGAACTGGTCGATCCACATGCACTGGAACATGCTTCTCAACCTCAACCGGATACGGGACTGGGACCTTCTTGGTGACTGTGTGGGTTAGATGCTGGATCTCGTGATGACCATGATGGTGTCCATATTCCATTCCGCTGAAATCATTTCCCAGCTCCCAGAGACCGCGCTTTTGCTTCTTCGAGGACTCATCAACTGCCGCACAGGATGCAATGGCCAGAGCCACTGACAGCACTACGAACGCCTGCAAAAAAAAAAGTTTCGATATTTAATTACATAAATAATTAAACTGTGACCGTCTTACCTTCATCTTCGATGCAACCGTTGATTGAACTGCGCTCCACTGATTTTCAGTGACTGGTAACTAACGGGGTGAGATGATCACCAGTGAATGATACCTTTCGATTGGTCTCTGCCACTTTTTATATGTTTCACTTGTTTCCGTGCGCATCGATATCAATGTTGTTTTTTTTGTTTTTCGGAGCGGCAATATGATTTCACTTAAAGTTACAAGGGGGGAAAATCGGTTTTTATTGCCGATGCTTCGATTAGACAGCTAATATGACGGCAGCTTTGAGTTAACAAATCGCTGCAGATTGATTCCCATTAAGCTTTAGTTTCACAATCCGATTTAAAAAGTCGAATATGATATCAATGTTGGCGGATAACACCTTAGTTTGATCATTCTTCTTGAATGGCGTTTACGTTCCCTGTGGAACTTTTGCCGTCTCAACGTTTGCATTAACTAGCGTCATTTATTAATACTTAGTCGAGATTTCTAAAGCCAAATAACACGTCTTGAATGTATTCCGAGGGGCAAGCTCTAGAATACGCGTGACCACAGTACAAATCGAAGGAAATTTCTTTGACGAAAAATCCCCCGGGAATCGAACTCGAACAACCGGCATGATAATGTGAGACGCTAATCACTCGGCCACGGGTGCACTAGTTCGATCATACTTTTGACAATATTCTACTTTCAGGAAATGTTTTTATACAACTTTCTAGAAAGAGAACAACTTCGAACACGAAAATTACTACATTAATTGGAGGTTGCTTGTTCGATTAGATAAACAAAATTGAAAACATATTTTAAATAGATTATTAATTGGTTTTATTTACACGCATAGTGTACGAAATCATTCTCAGCGGTAAAAGAAATGTGAGAGTGTTTTCGAATAATTTGAATTTTGTTGCCTGGGAAATTTAATCAAATTTAATCATATTTTCAATAAATCTATATACTGTGATTCTGTGAAATCATAGTTTGAATCACTTTGTAGCAAGGCTTCTCGGTAACCGAATACTTTCAATGTATTCAACGATCAGTGAAAGTAGAAATAAAAATACACATGGAGAAATGTGTATAAAATATTCTTTAAATTTTGGAGAATCAACCGTCTTATTGTTCTTCTTCACCAATATTATGATGATTGCAATGGATGGGAAAATTGTCATCATCGGAAAATATATTAATTTTGACTTGAACCTTAAATTTTGGGCTATATCTATTAGGTGTGCAAATAATTTCACGCTGTTTCATTACTTCGCTGTATTTTCTTGTGAAAAAATTTGTTACAAATGAATCATATTAAATATTGCCCATCGCGAGCTAGTTAAGTAGCTAATAAAAATAATAAAACAATCTCTTCATATTCAAAAACGATACAAACCATTGTTACAACAAGCAACTGAACAGAAACCAATCGAATATAAACGAATTTTCATGCCAACTCGTCTTAGGAGTTGGCAGCACCTTCTCAGATAGCAGTGCAACGTTGTGAGGGTCATTTAAGCATCTTTGCAATACTTGAAATATTAAAAAAATTAGACTTCCAAAGGGCCAAAGCTTTTTTACAAAAAATTATGACTCAAAAATCATAACACCTTATTGGTCAAAAAATGAAATGTGAAAAAATGTTTTAATTTTCATAAAAATTTCGAAAAAAATTACACTGAAAAAAAATGGTTTAAAAATTTGAAATTCATTTTTCTCAACATTTTTTTTCTTTAATTCTCGAAAAAATTATATGAATAGTCCTTACAATTTCAACAAGTTATCCATAAATCGGAAGATTGGTCCTTTCACAGCGAAAAAGTTTTTCTAAGAGGAACTTTTCCATGTTTTCTTCGAAAAAATTACAACTAATTCTAATTTTGCTGAAATTAAAGATAGTGATGTGTATTCGACAAAGTTTTAGATCTTATGAAAATATGAGCTTTTGCCAAAGATTTCAGATCCAAATTTACATATGAAAGTTTCAACTTTTACCATCAGATTGCAGATTCTCAGCGAACGACATATAAGTGGTTCGGAAATCTTTTAGCTCGGATCATTTCATGATGGAAATGATGGATCGGAGTAACACTGGATCTTTTTTCTAGGTTAACCAGGTCAGGGTAGTGAGATGATTTTTTTGAATGTGAATGAATGAACGAAAAATGTTATTTACATGAAAAATACCTTCAAATGTTATGGTATGTTTTCTACTATAAATACAATCGAACCAAAACATCGCTCTCCTTTGACAGATTACTGTTTGGCAGCCTGTTTCGTTTGCAAATAAATTTGAGTGCATTTGAACAAAAATATAGAAAATATACAACCTAATGTTTCCAGCGCTTTATCAGATACAAAACAAACATTCAGGATAAAATGTGTTTAAAATAAAATTGTTCGCAATAAAATAAAAACAAAAACAATAAAAGAGCCTATTGTTATTATAACTAACTAGTTTTTGAGATGAAATCATTATTCTCGTTACCTAAAACAACATTCTACAATCAAACTATTACTTGTTAACGATGACTTAAAAAACATATTGTATTGGTAGGAAGGGCTGATGAGAAGTTTGGCCACCCCTGCTATAGCGGATATAGCATCAGATTTTTCATTTATAACGAGAGACTGACTAACATCTGTGAGCATGGATCAATTGGATCAGGATCATGGATCAGATGTTGAAACGGAGGAACTTGTATCAGAGGTGGAAGTGTTTAAGACGCAGATGAAGGACCAATTCCCTGACCTGAACTCCTAAATGCATTCAGGCATCTTGAACATTATTCTCAGATATTCTCTCGATGCATTTTATCCTAACATCGAGACGACGCTACGGATTTCGTGTGAACGAAGTTTCAACAAGCTTAGATTGATTGAAAATTATCTGCGTTCTAAAATAAGCCAAGGCCGACTCAATGGTTTGGCAATTCATTCGAACGAGAACGAATCGCTAAGACTGATTTTGAGGCAATTTTGGACCATTTTCCTTCAGCTAAAGTACGCGAGGCGAAGCAGGTAATGCTATTTCTAGCTAAATTCGATTCTAAATTCGAATAAACTGCTCAAAGTGAACTTTGATATAAGTGAGTAGTTTTCCTCATATTCATACAAAATATCAAAATCGCAAAACTAGTGAAAAACCGAAAAAAGTGGTACTTTTTGGGACGCCATTTTCATCGTTTGCCGGGTGCGCTGTCTACCCTCACTACGCCGCTGTTCGAAGATTCAAGTTCTATTTATTGATGGCAGTAAATTATTACGTTGCTGTTTTTGAGATCTCAATTTTTCATTTCTTTAAAATTTTTTGATTAACGATTTTTGTTGAAAAAAAACAGTATTTTTATTCAAATTTACGCCATTTTGGCCATTTTTCGAATTTCCAAAAACCGCTTTGTAACAATTTTAATAATTAATTTTACATGCTGAAAAAATCAGTCAGATCACTAGATTCTGAGATACACGTACCACTAGCTAGGAACTGTTGTTCCACGCGCTCAGCTGCCAACAGCCATCCAAAAAAAAAAAAAATATCTTTAAATATACCTTAACTAATCATCAAAATGTCTCTACACCTAACTTTAATTTCTACATCGGAAAAAAAATCTTGAAGAGTCGTTATTCTTCGACCTTTCAGAGTAGGGTCCCCTTCAATTTCGGAAAATTTTGGAACTCGGCCCAACGAGTGCCCGCGTTTGTACAGTCTTTCCTGTTAGGTTTTAGTAGTTCACAGAGACCGTATTGGATTCTTGCCATTTTGCTATTTAGTGTAATTTCATTCTTTTACTTCCAGATTATTACATTATTGAAACTTTTCATTATGGTGTGGTTCTAAAGAGAGCCTTTCAGTTTTATTGGTGAGTACTGATTGTTCACTCCATCAATGGTACAATTCAGTGATGATGGCAGAAGCATGGTAAATAATCGTTGGATGGTGCATATCACGATAAAAGGTGGAATGAGATATACTGAAAATTGCCCTCTGTGACCCTAGACGAGATGGCTACTGCTTTCAGTATGGATATTATAGTGAAAAGTTTATATGAAGGGTTAATGAATAGTTTCTCCGTTGGAATTTGCGTGTCAAACCAATTGAAAACGTAAATAAATGTGTGAACCCGAATTTATTTTTTTCTTGTCGTATAATTCTTCCCTGGGCGGAAACGAGCCTACAAAAAGACAGCTCCAATCAAACGATCCATTCTCGCCAGAGGATCCGATTTACACATTTGCCACTGCTGCTGTCGATGGGCAGTAGGGATGTTATTATTTTCTGGGATCCTTTCATTTGTGGTGAAATTGCTCCACGGCTCGAAATAGACTGACTGTTCTCCGTTCCCTTCCGTTTTTGTATTAAGAGCAATAGGCGTTTGAAATTGGACATTTTTCATGATGCGGTCGATTTACGTTTTTCAATGTGTACCCCTAATATGTTCCCGAAAGACGTAATCCTACGTCAAAAAATGGTTATACAGCCATTCTATGCCAAACCGATATAGTGGTTCCCGGATTTCCGTGAAACGTGGTAGTTTTGTTTCTTATCGCAAAATATTACACCCGTATTTTTTATGTTTTTATCAAGGTGTCCATTTCCATTCTAGGGTGGTCCGAAAAATATTTTTTTTCTCTCTTTTCCTTTGAACTGCTGGACCGATTCCGATTTTCGGTATATCAAACTAAAGCCAATTAGCTAGTCAGTTTACGTGGCGTTGGACTAGAAGGCGGTATATATTTATATATATATATATATATATATATATATATATATATATATATATATATATATATATATATATATATATATATATATATATATATATATATATATAAATGGAGTGATGTCTATCTGTCTGTCTGATTCTTATAGACTCGGAAACTACTGAACCGATCGACATGAAAATTGGTATATAGGGGTTTTTGGGGCCGGGGAAGGTTTTCGTGATATTTTGTGACCCCTCCCCCTCTCTAAGGGGGGGCTGCCATACAAATGAAACACAAATTTCTGCATTACTCGGAAATTAACCAAGCAACGAAACCAAAGTTGGCATGTAAAAGTTTTAGGGTGCAATAAATGTTGGTTAGATACCCCTCCCCCCTCTCTTAGGGGTGGCTGCCATACAAATAAAACACAAATTTCTGCATTACTCGAGAATTAATCAAGTAAATAGGCGGGACGAAGTTTGCCGGGTTAGCTAGTATATATATATATATATATATATATATATATATATATATATATATATATAAATGGAGTGATGTCTTTCTGTCTTTCTGTCTGTATGATTCTTATGTACTCGGAAACTACTGAACCGATCTGTCTTACACCTGTCTTACACAAATTACTGCATTACTCGGCAAATAATAAAAAAAACCAAACCAGATTTCACATGTGGAGGTTTTAGGGGGCAATAAATTTTTCTATGGTGGTTAGACACTCCTCCCCCTCTCTAAGGGGGGGCTGCCAAACTAATGAAGCATAAATATCTGAATAACTCAAGAACTAATCAAGCAAACAGAACCAAAGTGAGCATGTGAGGATTTTACGGTGCAGTAAATGTTTATATGGTGGATAGACACTCCTCCCCTCTCTTCAAGGGGGGACTACCATACAAATGAAACACAAATTTCTGCACTACTCGGAAATTAGTCAAGCAAACGAAACTAAAGTTGGCATGTGAAGGTTTTAGTGTACAATTAATGTTTCTATGGTAGTTAGACACTCCTCCCCCTCTCTAAGGGGAGGCTGCCATACAAATGAAACACAAATTTCTGCATTACTCAGGAATTTATCAAGCAGACGAAACCAAAGTTGGCATGTGAAGGTTTTAGTGTGCACAAAATGTTTCTATGGTGGTTTGACACTCCTTCCCCCTCTTCAAGGGGGGTTAGGGGGTTGGTACCATACAAATGAAACACAAATTTCTGCACTACTCGGAAATTAGTCAAGCAAACGAAACTAAAGTTGACATGTGAAGATTTTGGGGGACACGAAATGTTTCTATGGGAGTTAGACACTCCTCCCCTCTCTCTAAGGGATGGCTGCCATACAAATAAAACCCAAACTTCTGCATAACTCGAGCAATAATCAAGCAAATTGAGCCAAATTTGGGATGTGAGGGTTTTTGGGTACGAGAAATGTTTCTATGATGGTCTGGCACCCCTCCCTCCTCTGGAAAGGAGAGGGGGTTCCATAAAAATAATACACATATTTCAACCAAACATGACAATTGCGAATTTTCGGTCGGAAAACTCTGAAAAAATGGAAAAGTTCGAAAAATTCAATTCGCATATGTTCTACAATTACATATTGACAAGCGTTATTAGTCCATTTGATGTTTGCGCTAACGAAATTGATCTTCGTTCGAAAGTGGAAAGAGAACGTGGATGTGATAACGAAAAATAAATTTTGAGCGAAACGAAGTTTGCCGGGTCAGCTAGTATAATATAATATAGCACTTTGAATAGAAATAACATCATCGCAAATCCATTCTTAACGGCCTGACCGCTCCTTCCCGTCCATCCTGGTGTTTACAAGGATGTGGCCAGTCTAGTTAAAGGCTATTTAAAGTTCGAATCACCGAAACGTGTGCCTGAATTGCTACACCCAAGCACCATTAATTGTGTTCTCAGAGCAACTTCGCTGGTTTAAGATAATCACGCAACTACAAAATATACAGTCTACCCAAGAACCACCGATGATGCCCGGATGGCCGAGAGAATCTTTCTGTGACTACCATCTGCATCAACATAGAAAAGCGCAAAGTGTTCCGCATCTCTCGGCCCAATCGATTTCAACATTAAACCATCCCGATAGCCAGCAATCTCTCGATTAAATTTAATCCCAATGTGCGATAAATTCACTGATTACCATATAGATACACTGTTGGCAACACCAACCCGAAACGATATAGTAGTGTCATAACGGATTGCCACCGGATCCTCGGCGTGGGATGGGTGTGTGTGCCTATATATATTCCAGCGGATGAGCATGACGACAAAGCTAATTTAGATCACCAACCAAACCATCTCACTTTGGCTAGTGGTTGCGTTGAAGCGCATCACGTCGAGCATTTGGAAAACCGAAATGCGGAAACCCAGCTGCGGACGAGCGGAGCTTGATGGAGAGTAATCACATTGAATTTGAAACGTCGGTGCTTCGAACGGTGATTGAGTGGACAGAGCTGTTGAATTTTAACGCCAATCCGAATGAAGCTTGAAGGTTGGGAAATTTCATCGAATTTTTTGAAAGAAAATTTATGAAACTTTCTGTTTTCCTTCTTCCATACATATAACGGTGTAAACTTTTAACAGCTTGCTGAAAAATCTTCTTATCATATTAGGGCAATGGCCCATTGCCGCTGGAGGCTGTTCCTGACGAGCAACTTTGTTGACCGGGGTTGGCCGACCGTTCTCCGGTGTGACCGTCGCCCTAATTGCACACGGTGCGAGTCTCAGATGTTGAGGACAGGATGAAAAACTCCGTCCCCGGGGGTAGCACGCGCCAATAAAATATCCCTCTTTGTGAACTCCGACTTCCGTTTCGGGCAGATTTTTTTTTCTCGCTGTTTCTCCTCGCTAAAAGCTTCGGCGCGAATAGGCAGGCACCTAACTCAATTTGCTAGCCGTTTCCTTCCATCGTCATCACCGTTGTTGTTTCCGTCTGCAGTTTAGGAACGTCGCGCGAAAATGCTCTGATTGGGGCCGCCATCTCACGAAAATGGTATCGACATTCGGGTCAGGGTCAACAACAAGAATAACCCCAAAGTGGTTCCGTTGAACTGCCACGCTTTCATGCCTCCATACAGCTATGGGGTTCTTAGGCGGAGAACAGAGAATACACCACGATGGGATCAGGTCCATTTATAAGCATCATTAGGTGGGAAAAATTATCAGTTATTTGGTTCTCGTTTTCTGTGAATGATGCGGAACAGTTATGGTTACACTTTTACTTAGAATATTTATTTGATACGGATAATTTGATTTTCATTTTTAATTTTGTCCCTGAAGATGTGTTTTTTCCCCCTGTAGATGTATCGTCATTTTGTACAGCAATAAAAAGACGTCTCTAATGTTGCTAATTTATATATTTCAACCTAATTAGTTCTGCAGAACACTATTCGTTAATTTAACATCTACCATCATTAAAGTTAAATTCATTTCTTTTGTGAAACTACTTATTAAAATCCACCACTTTTTGCTTTGCGTTTTGTTTATCTTTGCTTCATATAAACTGAGTGTCAAACTCAGCTTCGATGTCCTGAATTGACTACGATGAACCTGAGACGAGACATGACAATAGGGGGCCGATTCCGGACCACTTTTTCTGTCAAACTCGGACCAGTCGGACCACCAACTCGCCTTCTCATTGGCTAATGAGTAAAATAATTAACAAAGATAAATATACAAAAATGGGATTTCCAACATTTTCACAGTGTTGCCAAATATATTCAAAATTGAATAATTGTTGCATTCACATTTCAATTTAGCGATAATTTCTATAATGGATTTTTTTTGTATATTTTCGTTTCTATTACGTCCGGTGTTCAGTTCCCGAAGAGAAGGAAACATTGCATCGGAATTTCCACCCTCCATCTTTTCGGGATTCTTTTGCCATCTAGCATAGCATAATAGCAGCGACCTAACAGAGAAGAGCATTCAATTATTTTCCAACCGTAAAGCAGTTAGCAATATAATTATAATCTAATAACAAATAACAACCAAGGCAACTTGAATAAACCATACATGCCTACAGAAAAAAAACCTGAATAAACGCTATGTTATTATTTGGGAATGTATGATTTTATCAATATTTCAGTACTGTTAGTATTTGAACGATATCAAAGTTAAATTATAAGGCCTTATTTCCGTATACACTCCACGGTAAAAACGAATTGAAGTTTATCCGCGATGACAGAGATACGGTGTCGATATCTGGAAACGAAATAAGCTTTTAACAAGTCTTACTACTCGGCCCGAAGGCACTTTTAAATTGTTAAAACCTGAATGAAAATTTTTACTTGGCGTTATTTATTTACTTGAAGAACGTCTTTCTCACCCTAACTTGACCTGTTTTCTATATACTTTCCGATATTCTCACTAAAACTACTCATTATAATATAAAATTATCTTCAGATACAATTTTTGTGCGAGATTATTTTACCAAATGAAGAAAGCAAAGTTTCCCATTCACAATCAACACTAATATGATACGGAGAAGTTAATTTTCATTCATAATTTCTATTTGAAGAGTGTTCATTCTACCTGAAAACCCATCATTTTCTCTAACTCGTAAAACGAAATTTAATGGCGTGTCGTCCATTCCGTTTTCATCTTGAAGTGTAAACGGTAAGGCCCGTCATCTCTTGATAAATAAAATGAACTTTGAATTTAATTCATATATTTCAACATATCATACTCCTACTATCAAATCTACGTTTTCTAGTTTTCTTTATATCTTCACATTTGATTTTTTGTATACCAAAATAACAGGAAAATACTTATTGTTTAAAATATGTCATATTCGGTTGGAAGATTAATACAAAAAAAATTATGCAACTCAGAAAATACATGATACGAAGAACACATGTTTTTTTCATGGGAAAATAATCTTCCGAAATTTTATAACATTTGGCAACCTTCACATCTCGCTTCCCTGTTATCTAGCACTTGGTCGAAGAAAATGCAGAAAGAAGAGTAAGAAGCCAGTTGCCACGTCTTGTCTTAGCGATGAACGATTGTACACATCGTAACCAACTTCACGATACAACCAATGCAACGTGACATTTGGTACAGAAAGGTAGCCATTGAAATCGTTCTTGAACTGATAGATTAGATAATTATTGGAAGAAGTTTATCCGTTTGAGTGCGAAGCAAAATATGCAAACAAACGAATGAGTTTGGGTATTTTTATAAAAGCTTTAGCTTTTCATGTGCCATTTTTTAAATCCATCGAAAAATGGATGAACAATATGCGATAGAATCTAGACTTTATCAAGCTGTACCCCCAACATGTTCCCGAAAGACAAAATCCTGTGTTAAAAGGTGCTCCCCGTAGTAACAAGAGGTTAACACGTTAACGCGTTGACTGCCACGTTAGTCACCGGTGACACCGAGTTTTCGCTCAGGCTGCATCAGTCACTGGTGACTGACAGAATAACATATGATAATAAAGGTAACTCATATAAGCATATAAGCTTTTAAGCATTCCCTTTCGAACAAATATACCTTCCACTACGATAAGGAATGATGGTCTTAATACATTTAAATATTTCTGTAGAGTTACTATAAAACCGTGGCACGCAACGTGTTAAAAGAATCGGACAATTATCATATAGTGAATTACAAGACAAAAATTGAATGCAGGTATTTCCATGCGATAATTGTAATTGAATTGATGCTTAAATTATAATCTAAGAATTATATAGGTTTAAAAAATGTTAATTACATTCAGATCCGGGTAGCGAGTGTTTAGTAGTTCTAAACATAAGTTGTGATTTACATACGATATGTAAAAATGAGAGAGCGAAAAATTGTATTGTAAATTCTAGGAGAATTTTAACCGTTTCCCAAGCGGTCCTCAAATATACCGATTAAATTTCCGGAAATTCCTTTCACTCTGTTGTCGAAGCAATACTAACATTTATTAGATACTGAAAATTCTCAGCTTATGGTCGTTTTCGAATGTTTTTCGGTTCTTTTTAACCTAGAAGCGCGTTTTAACCTAAAAGAGTGAATAATGTTCGACTGCAATGCTTGAATTAATTAAGTTGTGTGGTAAATTTTTATGGTATAATGTTATGTAAAAAAATATACATTATATCAATTTTTTTCCACTTTTCGGGATGAACTTTCTCAGAAAATAATTTTCTGATGTTTAAATTGTTTGGATGTTGCAGTACATAACAAATAGTACTTAATGCAAAGTGGATCAATATGATAAAATAGTGGGCAAAAATATTTTCTATGTATTTGAAATTTTCGTTTCACGGTGTTTGTGTTGCTATTCGCTCGATTTCGATGAAATTATACTCGAAAAAATTGATAGAACTGAGAATATATTATAAACTATATATGATAACGCTAGGGTACCGATTGCCATATATTTAATACCGACCCTACGTAGAAAAAATATTTTTTCTGAACATTTTTTTTCTCAAATTTGGCTTCAAACTATATTTATAATCCCATTTTTAAAACCCCATCCACTATTTTTAATCGTGATTTCAGTATGTTTGTGTAAACAACATTCAAATAATTTAAACGTCGCACGGAATTATAGAAATTCATCAAATCACACTTTATCGTGGTAGGCGATTGCACAGTGACGCGAGAAATTGTGATTTGAAGAAAAAAAACAACAATCTGGAATTCATCGTTGACACACACCATGCATACGACTCTCTCAATCTTTTTCTTCAATGGCACTAACGTTCCCAACGTAAGCCTTCTCATCTTAATACTACTTGCGCTATTTTTTATTAATACTCAGTTGAGATTTCTTAACCAAGCAATGCGCTCTAGAACAGAATATGTATGACTATGAAGACTATGACTATGCACAGTCATAAGGGTCTCTTTGGCGAAAAATACCCCAGTCGTTCTGAAGGAACAAAACGGATATTGCATGATTACTAAACAACTAGACCTGACAGGTACTTCATTTATTATGAACATCATTTCTCATTTTGAATTAATATTAATGAACACGCGGTTAAAGGATGCGAAACAAACAAGAGAATGTGTTCGATGAAATGATCATATGATGATTCGACATGGTCAGAACAACTCCATTCTACGACGTCATGAGCTGTACCAACAATTCAGAATCAACATGTACGCGAAGGTAGAGAGCGAACGACTGCGATTCTTACGACACAATCAACAAAAGCGGCGTGAGGAAGAATTCATTCGCTTGCGAGACGCTATCATGAGCATCACCGACACAGCCTTTGCTATTGCCAGACCAAAACGTAATCCGTTGCCATAACATTACAGCGGGTGTTCGGTCCCGCATATTGCGAGATGTATTCGGAAGAGTAGAAGAAGCGAGGATTACCTGATACACACATTTTTAGTTGAATTAGTTGAGAAAACACCCCCTGAGGACATCGATAGTATAATTTTCCAGTAATTCTAGATCTGATACTGATCATCATCTCATCCGTATTGAGAAATCCGATCGAGTCAGAATTTTCCGAACGAATAACAAATTTACATTCTGTAAACGGTACGACTCAAGTCCGATCGAGTTGTGCAACTGTGGCAAGCTTGCCACGCAATTCGACATAAAAATAATAGATATAGCGAAAATACTAATGGATTTTTGGGGCATGTTTTTGAGAAATAAGCTATGCACTTACACACTTACAATACATTAGCTATGTTTTTTTTGAATACTCAATATATTCAACAGCAATAATTTATATGACAGCACAACATTCGTCGGGTCAGCTAGTAAGTTTATAAAATCACGAATAAAAAGCAATTAATTTGAGAAATATATTAAAATCGATTTAAGATAATGAAATATCTTCAGATCGAAAATATAACTTGATGAGTAAAGTCCTGTATTATTTTATAAACTTGTAATGTTTTTGTTTACCATTTTTTTCATGTTGATCCACTTTGTAATAAGTAATATTTGTTTGCAACATTCAAAACTTATACAATAACTATTAACCACATCACTTCATTAATTCAAGAATAGAAGTCGAAAATTGTTTACTTTTTTAGAAAAAAAAAGTTGAAAAGTCTCGAGAAACATTCGACAATGACCAAAAGTTGAGAATTTTCAGTAAATTTTCTCTAAATTTTCTCTATTTTGGCGCACTGTGTAATAAACTTAAATAGTTGTCCGCTGTAATATATGACATATATAAAAAAACAAAAATACTTTTTTGAGAAATTGAGTTTTAAGGGGGGACCCCTGTCTGGAAGATCGTGTTATTGTTTAAGATATATTTGTAGATGTATTTTCCATTTTTTGAGTACACGAATAATGACTATGACGCTGTTGACAGCTGGATGCGTAGATGCTGTCTGAAAATCGGTACCTTGCTGGTGGTATCTGCTCTGAAGCAACGGAGTGTCGCAGAACGAATTCCAATGAACATTTTGAAACTTTAGGACAATACCTAAAGTGTTACATAGAGGTTTTTGAAAATTCGAAAAAATTAAATTAGATATTTTTCACGGAGAAAAAAATTTCATCTAAATCGGTCGAGTAGATCCTGAGATATCGATACCACCAGTTGGAATAACATGGTTTCAAGAAAAACTTAAAAATTCATACAGCAATACTATTTCCCTTGAGGTGACTTCATACTTTTGGCTGACTTTCCAACGAAATGAAATATCGAAAAATTCTTTTAAGACAACATTTCTAAGTTACGGGGGTCTCCGTAGCCACATTGGTTGCGCGTTCGCTTAGTAAGCGATCGATCGTGAGTTCAAAACACAGGGCCCTCATTGATCATCTTTGTGTTGTTACAGAATAATTACGTCCACGCAACAATCATCAGCGATGGAGATCGATCCACGGTCGAAATAAGATCGATTCATCGATACAACTGCTCTGCTCTGCAAGACACATCGGGCTGTTATTCTATAAATAACTCAACACTGATCAATCAACTGTCTCCGCTGTTCGGTCTAACTGGATAATGGAAGAACAGAAGGAAAACTCCAACGCCGAAAAAATTGGCAACTGTGTAATGTGCTAATTATAGATATGATAAACATGTGACATGTACACGATTTAAATTCGGCTCTGTTACAGCTAAAATGATAAAGAGCCTAAAATAAACAAAAGGGATAAAAAACATTTCTAAGGGTATAAGCTTTCCAAAAATGCAAAAAACAAAAATTCTTTTTTTTTCTATTTTCCAGATCGGGATCCCCCCTTAAGACATTGCCGTTTCTAAAATATATTTAAAAAAAATTCAAACAATTTCTGTTTGGGTCCTGTTTTGACGTAGGACTACGTCTAACCGGAAGATATAGGGGGTGAAATGGAAATCTAGGCACTGAACAAGTAGGAAAAAATGCAAGATTTGGAACGCTTATTACTCGAACATTTCTCAATAGATCGCAAAGGTTTTTGCATCAATTGATAGGAAATATATCTACGCATCTATCATAACGAATAACATTTCATTTTTCTTGAGATAAATAATTAAATAATTGTGAAATATCAAGCATTGTCAAAATGCACTATGTGCCCATTTTTGATTGGTCCATTTTGTGCTCCTCAAATAGTACCGACCAAAACGGGCAACCAGAGCAGCAGCGAAATAGAATGAAGCACGATTGGAAAGGAAAAAGAAAAAAATGAACGGAACATTGGTCGCAGTCTCACACATGCGTAATTCTCGAGCCAGCCAGTCAGCTTAAAAATCCCCGCTCCGCTGCCGCAACGATCATTCTCATTCAAACCGTACACCACATCGGTTCGCATCACAACACATCAACAAACCAACCCAAGCAGCCATGTCTGGACATGGTAAAGGAGGAAAAGTGAAGGGAAAGGCAAAATCCCGCTCGAACCGTGTTGATCTGGAGTTCCCCGCAAGGGTAGCTAGGCCGAGCGCGTTAGTACCAGTGCACCAGTCCACCTAGTCGGCGTTATATAGTTTCGGCCGCCGAAGTGATCGAGTTAGCTGGCAAAGCTGCTCGCGACGATAAGAAAACCCGCATTCGGAACAGAACACATTCGGTTCGGTGGACATCAAGACAACAGGCAGTTGCAGCGAGTGGCGAGTGGCAAACGCAATCGCAAAACGGCATCAGGTAGCAGAAGAAAAAAGTTTGTTCTTTATACAAACTGCTTTGGTGGCAAATCCAGAACAAGGCGGCATCGAGGGCGTTCGAAATGGTTTTTTTCAAAACCACGAGTACAAAGTTTTCTAAATTGGAACCATTCCATAAAACAAGGCGCTTTTCAGGGCCATTAAACCTTCCAAAAAAGAGTTTTGGAAATACAGTTCAATGCTTTCTAAAACATTATCCAAAATAATAATAAAACACAAATTGATTTTTTCTTAATTTGTTTGCCAGGATCTGACGAGTATGTGAAATTGGCAGTTGTTCTGAGCTTATTGATAGTTGGGGACTTTCCTGATTATTCAATTTTCACCAATTCTTAAATTGTTTCCAGATTGAAAGTACAGTAATTTACAATTAGTTCGACATTTAGCTAATTGGACGGACATGTAATGCGACTTATTTAGTTGGACATTTGTGTACATAGAGATCCAAATTATGACCCCACATTGAAAGTCGACACTGTCCACTGTCATCGCAAATGTTCCATTACAGGTTAAAATCGCCTCCAGTGCGACACTGAGTGGCGCTTCGGCACGTCGCATTGAATGTAATTTACTGTACAACATGTCACAAAGCTGGATGGGAAGAAATTTTCCAACTGTGAAAGCTGTGGCGAGTGGCAACAAATCGCTTAACAGGAAGGTTTAGCCGAACAAGATGGGGATATCGAGTGATAACAAAACAATAAACTCTTTAGATTGAAGATAATTTTGTGATCCTGAAAACGAGCGAACTGTGAAACTGAACGAGCGAACAAATCGTAATAAATGTATTTTTTTGCAATCGCTCCCTTTTAACGCTCATTCGTTCGTCTCGTTGGACTCGCCCCTCTGGCTGAGTCTGCCGATTTGTCTCTATCCTGTGAGTGTGTACCGCTAGAGTATAAAACACGCGGACCCCAAAAAAATATCTTATTTTCTTTCAAACCGTAAACCCGTGTGGTTGTACGGCATCGGCATCGTGGACGTAACAAAGGAGGACAAGTTAAGGGAAAGCCAAAGTCTCACTCGAACCGTGCAGGTCTCCAGTTCCCTGTTGGTCGCATTCACTGATTGCTCCGCAAGGGTAACTAGGCCGAACGGATTGGTGCCGGAGCACCAGTATACCTAACAGCGATTATAGAGTTTCGGTCGTCGGAGTGCTCGAGTTGGCTTGCAAAGCTGCTCACGACAATCAGAAAACCCGCATCAAGAACAGAGCAGCTTCGGTTCGGCGCTCATCAAGGCAACAATTAGTTTCAGTGAGTGGCAAAGTGTTTCTCCGGCACGTCGCATTAAATGTAATTTACTGAACAATATGTCACAAGCTGGATGGGAATAAATTTTCCAACTGTGAAAGCTGTGGCGAGTGGCAAACGCAATAGCTAAACAGGAAGGTTTAACCGAACAAGATGGGAATATCGAGTGATAACAAAAACACAACACCAAAGGTTCTTTTCAGAACCATCAACATATTCATAAAGAGTAAACAGTAAACTAATCCATTTTTCAGGTAGATAGGTAGGTATTCACGTAGGAGAAGAAAATAAAACAATATATTTAAAATATATATTTAACAAAAGCTGTCCCCTTTGTATAGTCCTACGTCACTCCGGTTATGTCCCCGACATTACCCACCCGACTTTTTTTTTGAATAATGCTAATCACTAATGTTGGGCAAAGGCCCAACATGGATTTCGAATAAATGTACGGACACTTCGGCGGTTAGATTTAGACTGGTTATTTTATTTCTTACTTTTACAGAGTTTGATGTGGTTCGAATGTTCTTGCCTTCGTGTGCATTTGATACTTGGTGCTTGGTAAGCACAAAATGTGCTCCTCCGCATGTGTGTCCTGCGCCGTCTGCTCAAACAGCGGTCCAGGCGGTTTCTCCGCTGCGCCCCTTCCAGTTGTTGTAGTCGCTTGGCGTTCCTCCGCCAGTGGTAAACGATGATGGCGATTATTATCGCCACGATAAATGCGCCGTCCACGGAATAGGACGCGACATCGTGCATGGTGATTGAATTCTCCACTTTGTCACTGCCGAACATTGTGTGTTTAGATTACGGACGATTTCTTGGAACTCGCTTTGTTCCATACATTGTAGTGCGTTTTATTACGCCGCGGAGGCCGATAATCGCTGATGTAGGTCTCCATCGTGTGAACATTATTTCTTAGTCGTCAGCAGATGCCTACGTAGGCCATTGATGTATAGGGTCGTTTCCTATTCTGATTTTGTACACTTCCAGGTCCTTTCTAAAAGTAAGACTAGAGTCAAAATGGAAAACCGATGATGCAAATTGTCCTTTTTGGTAATAAAAAATTCGTATGCAAAATGTGAGCCGAATAAAAAAAAACAAAAAAAAAAGTATATGATTGAAACGCATTACATAAAAATAAAAATCAGTAGAAAACATTGTTTTATCAAAAATTTCTCAGAAATTGTGAAGACACTTTTCGTGCCATGTTATTATATTTAAAACAAACACCTGGCATCCCTGGTTATGAAGTTCAATGTTTATATTTGGCTGTGGTGTTTGTTAAATGCCCATTTGAAAATTTTTAAAAAAGCAAATTTTGGAATTAAATTTTATGGTTGCAGGCAAAAACATACATTGCTTATGCAATTCTATTTAGCCGTGAAACTATTTCGGAAGATGAAAGTGGAACAAAGCTATACCAATTTTTTTTTTTTTTTTTTTTATCTTCGCTTATTTTTCGTCGGCCTATTTCCGCCACTTTAGTGCCAATCACCGACATCAGGGAGGCGACTCCACCTGTTCCTACCTATCAGACTCAACAACTCATGAGCCGGGCCAACTTCTTTTACTTCCGCTCCGAAGGAAGACGTAACCAGAGATTTTTCGCCTCAGAAAATCCCAACGACGCCAGCTGGGATTGAACCCAGGCCGATCGGATTGTGAGGCTGTTACGCTAACCATACAACCACTGGCGCCGTCGAAAAAAGCTATACCAATGGTTTAAATCAATAAGGTGAAAACACATCAAACCAGCTCAGATGACGACTCGACTGACTGATTCACCGAGCACGGCCGAACGGTCGGGTCAAACGAGCTACTCGTCTGTTTTTAGTCGAGCTCAGCTTCTGGAATATGAAAACAAACAAGACGAGCACTCGTCTTCTCGTCTCGTTTTCTGGAATAGGGCCCTATGGTAGATTCAAACCTTTATTCGAACTGGAAATCCGATCTCATTGCGGAGCAAAATAATATGCAAAATTGTGCAAAATTCCCGAAAAACAATCCACCAACGATGAAAGGTATTATTTTCCGAAAACATAACCAAATATCGATCTTGATCAGCATGAAAATGGTTCAACACGGACAACATATGCCGAAAGCATATGTAATTCGAACCAAACCACACGAAACCCCTTTTGTTGCTGCTCATCGATGCGAAATTGCATTCCCCTGGAAAATGCATGCCACTTGGACGGTACTCATCTTTCACTCGGCTGGCATAAATTAACTTTTACAATTTATTACCTTTTCATATATTTTAAAAACAGAAATACGAAGGATGGGGAATTGGGTGGGGGTAAAGGGAGGAAAACAGTTTCCATTCACTTCGCTCCTGCATCGCTCCATTATGTCCACTCCAGGCCTTTCCTTAATTGCCGGATTGTTGCTCAAAACAATTTAATTATTGGCTGTCAGTGGGGCGGGGGAATAGCTGCAGTGATTGGAGCAAGAGTTTCAACGAAATTCCTACGCAGAACCCCTTTCTGTGTGTGTTTTTTTTGTTTATTGGTTGAACAGAGTTGGGGGGAAAATCAATATCGAATTTTTAATTCAATTGTACGTGTCCGAAGGGGGCTTCGTTGATAAAATTTCAATTCGTGCCGTTCGGTAGAAAACAGATGGTTCCCTTCCAGTTAATCCAGTTAATAAAAAAAAAATTGAACCAGTTTTAGTTGATGTTTGACAAACATTTCTAGTTGTTTTTTTTTGCAATCAAGATTCTCATTAGGAACGATGACCAGTCACTCCTCCGAGAATCAAGGTACGTGTGTCTGCTTAACTTTTCATTTATTTTAAAGTTCGATGCTTTGAACCTATTTACAATGTACCACCCCTTTTCCGCCCATCATGTGACACATACTGCCCGAGGTGTTTAGGACACGATACTCAGCACCAGCAGAGTGTGGCCAAAGGGATGGACTTTTGCCAACCAGCCGGGATTTCCAGAGGGATAATCTCGCCCAGTTGGCTGTGAGTTGATGATGCGGAAATATATTAACTCAGATTTATTGCACTGACGTCGGGGTAGTAACCAGCGGAGGAATATTTAGTATTTAATTAGTGTACAATTAATCGATGCATACCCGCCACGACAAGGTGCGCGCTGTGATGGTGAACCATGATAATATGGTTACGCTAATTTTATTCCCGGGAGGGATGGCACTTGCTGAGGTTTTACGCCCCCTCACATCCCGTATTTACCAGGCTTTTGAATTGGGCAATAATTTTGTGGTTGAATGTTTTTCGTTTCGAGTGATTGGCACCGTACATATTTGTCATTAATGAGTGCTGTGCATGCACAACGTGATTGAAATATGTTCGGAATTCATTAGCAGTTGACGGAATTCTAGCAAATCGATTGAGTGAACAGATTGATAACAATTTGTTTAACAGAACGCAATCGTTGTGTGAAGGTTCATTAACTTCATTCAAGATCAACAACGAAGAACAACGGATTGAGATGGCCTCTCTTGTGATTAAAGATTTGTTATGCCAGGGAATTACATCGAACTACAGAAGACATGTGCGAACAGTTAGAAAACTGGGAAGCAACATACATATTGACGTGATTGTCGAGTTTGGAAGGCTACTGGATACCTATTAAAGTAAAATTGATTGCTTCCAGAGCATTGTGAATTATTCAAATATTGCTATCAGAATTTCTATGAACCATTGTGCATCGTTTTAACGAAATGTATTTACCCAACACAGCATGACTGAAGCGCGGGTAAGGGAGTAAAAAGTGTCCCAAAACCAAATATATTATAGGATATTAAATAAGAAATTTTGGCGGTTTATTTGAACCCCTATGTGGTTTGACGTAGGGTCTATAGTGAAAAACGTACTTTTCGTTTCACGTCATCCTCAAAAGCTTCGAGATAAAAATTTGAAAAAAAAATACTGAATGTGCATCTTACTACGGTGTATCAAGAAAAATGATCAAAAACATTTTTTATCAAAAATTGAAGTACTAAAAAAAATATAACGAAATTTTGGAAAAAAAAATTTCTGGATTTTGATATTCAGTACTACTCTAATTCATATTTAAATGTGTTCCTACGGATTTTTTTCAGTGTTGCGCGGTACAAAAAAAAATTCTGGCTGGGTAAGGGAGTAAAAAGCGCCCTCAAATCAAATCACCAGCTGTATGGAAAATATTGTATAGAGTACTAAATAAAACATTTTGGCAGTAGTACCATATATTTGAGTCTTTATATGGTACACCATAGAATCTATGGTGAAAAATGCACCTTCTCGTTTTTTTCACGCCATTCTCAATAGCTTTGAGACAATAATATAGAAAAAAATACTGAAAGTACATCTTACTAAGGTGTATTGATAAATATCGTCAAACAATTTTTACCGCGCAAATCTGAAAAAAGTTACACATATCTAGAAATCCCGTAGGAACACATTTAAATATGAATTAGAGTAGTACTGAATCTCTAAATCCCAGAATTTGTTTTTCCAAATTTGAATGTTTTTTTAGTACTTCAATTTTTGATAAAATCTTTTTTTTTTGATAATTTTTATTGATACACCGTAGTAAGATGCACATTCAGTATTTTCTTTCATATTTTTATCTCGAAGCTTTTGAGGATGGCGTGAAATAAACGAAAAAGTACGTTTTTCACTATAGATCCTACGTCAAACCGCATAGGGGTCCAAATAAACCGCCAAAATTTCTTATTTAATATCCGATACAATATTTGCCATACAGCTGGTGATTTGGTTTGAGGGCACTTTTTACTCCCTTACCCGGCCAGGCCCTTTACAATCATTTTCAAACCTTAGCGGAGAACTGTTTGATAGTTGATATAGTGTACATATTTGGTCCTGCACAACAGTTTAAGTTCGGTGTCATTTTTTCCGATATTCAGTTCATTACGCACAACAGTTCAATCTATTCGATACTGGACAACATTTGAGAAGAAAGTAGTTTTCGATACATTTCGTCATATTTTCATAACAAACGTCACAGGACTTTCAGACAGTGGACATATGGATGCTCTTCAACAGCACGGGAAATGAAGCCGAAAAAGAAGGAAAATGAAGCATTTCGAAAGTCTGGCATTAATGTACTTCACATGGCCTGATACTTGTGAGATTTGAATCTGAGAACACGAACCTTAACAAATCCTTAACTGTATCCTCCCGCTTAAGAGATTATCGGCAACAGACCTGTAGCATGTTAGATTTGATTCTGCGCAAACCTTTATAATACGCATCATTAGTACGAGTTGAAAACTGACATCATAGTAGGTGATATTTTTTCGTAGCAACACAGTTGTATAGTTACTTGTTATTCCAGTAAAGACATTCAAAAAGAACGGTTCAGTTTGGTTTTCCGTCCAGTCAATTCAAGAAGAAATATACGAATTCAAGACTTAGTTTTTGGAGAATTCCTGCCTCTTCATTCCAACCAACGAACCAGGAGAGAGAAAAAGCAACAAGACCCATTCCTTGAGGTTATGCACCAGAAAACCAAATTTCAAATCTAGTTGAGGGAGGAAATTTAAAACTCTAATTGAATAAGCATTAGTTATATAACAAATTATATGAAACAAATATGATTTTAATGCACCAGCCTTCGAGAGGAGCGAGTTCAAAAAACTACATAATTATATTGTGCACCCGTGACCGAGTGTTTAGCGTCTCACATTATCATGTCGGGTGTTCGGGTTCGATTCCCGTTTTGGCCGGGGGATTTTTCGTCAGTGAAATTTCCTTCGACTTGCACTGAGGTCACGCGTATTCTCTAGCTGGCCTCTCGGAAATACATTCAAGGCGTGTTATTTGGCTTAAGAAATCTCAACTAAGTATTAATAAATGACGCTATTTAATGCATACGTTGAGACGGCAAAAGTTTCACAGGGAACGTTAATGCCATTCGAGAAGAAGAATAATTATATTCCAAATATTTTTGGTTTTCACTATTTTATGTTTCTTGAGATATTTATGCACATATTTAACCAAACTTCAATGTCTATATACCTCTACAAATAGAGGAGTAACAACTATTTCAAGAAGTTGCTGTTACGTCACGCAATGTATACGATCCATTCCAGCGTGACGTGACAGCATTTTGACTCACTGCAAACACTTTTTTTACGTTTTCATGTATAAATCACATAAAATTAATCGATGTTGTAGTAGAATTGAGAAACTTTCCTACAAGAATCACCAGTTGGAGAATATTTTGTAGTTAGATTGGCTTTTTGTCGGTCGGAACTTTTGTGAAGTCACAACACCTGACTTTTTGCTGTTTTCGATTTTTGAACACTAATGTTGGATTTTCAGTTCCGTTCAAAACATACAAATGAACTTTCTTCTTTGTTCTGTTAACAATGAAGGAACGTAGATTTCAGAATATAGAATATAATCTTGTTTCGCCTTCCGATTTGCTGATAATGGTATTGACTGACAAAAAATATGGAAAACCCATACGATTTGAGTATTGGTTGCAGGTCTCACCAGTCGAATACCTTATTCCGATCTCATTTTCGTTCAAAACGGGTCTAAAAGACCGGAAATGACATGAAATCCCACAATACGATCGTGACTGGTAGCGTTGGCATATAGCATATATAAGAATAAAAAAGAGAATAAAATTTTATAGTGAGCAGATCGATTTAAGCGAGAGGGAGATAATACTTGAGTGGTAAGAACTTAGCCTTAGAGCGACACGTGTGGAGTTAGACAGAGAAAGTACATATACATATTTACACACGAACGTCAACGGATAACGGTCAAAGTCAACGTCAAAATCAAAGTCGTCTTCAACATGCAAACATAAACGCCCTTGCACAGGTACGCGCAAATGCATACGGATGCATACAATGAGTTTAACAAAAGTTTCTGATAACAAAACCAAATGCGTTCCCCCTGTAGTGAGCGCCACTCGATGAACCAGGCTTTTGGGAGCCACTGATGGCAAGCGCCAGAGTGCCAGAGTGAGTGAGTGAGTGAGTTTGCATGAGGGTCAAAAATATTTCTCTCTGTTTTTGAATAATTAAAACGCAAAATGGAGCTAAAACGCTAGAATGAAGAGGGCCAGGAAAAAGTCACCAGCTTACCAAATTGTCAGCGTTTGTGACATCTTTCATTTGATACTATTGGAAATTCGGTAGGAAGCACCGTTCCTGAGAAACAAAGCGGGGTAGGTTCAGGGCCACCGGTCGCGTTAGGACCACCTTCCTCTATAGGATGGAGTTTTGGAAGGGGAAGGTGAGATCTCAGAGGAAAGTATTTAGAGCAATAAAAAATAGTATATAGCTTGCAATACGGTGAGATTCTTATTTAATACAACTTATTGATTGTGTGACGTGACAACACTTTATGGAGACTGTTTTTTCGCACAGAGCACGTTGTCACGTTACAAAATGCATGCCGATTTTTGCAAAGATCTTGTGAGTTTTTTGAAAAACTGAATATACAGAAATTCACGTTCAAATCTTAGAACAAAGTTTATTTGTATGTTTTGAAACGGAACTGAAAATACAACATTAATGTTCAAAAGTCGGAAACCACAAAAAGACAGGTGATGTCATGTCACAAAGTATTGGGCTGACAACAAGAGAATTCAACTGTAAAATATTCTCCAACTGAAAATTCTTCTAGGAAATTTTCGCAATTTCACTTTTATATAGTTTACTGTTTGGAAATCGTATGATTTAACAGTTCCGCCGAAAAGTTCATAAGGTTGACATCTAGATGGCGCCTCTTGCAAAAATCTACTTGACTATCACAAAGCACCATCTTTCAATGGATACGTGTCGAATTTTTACAGCAATCGGTCGATTGGTTCGTGAGTAACAGCATAGAAATTGAAGCAACTTTTGTTATTGTGAAAAAAAATCACAAATCAATGAAAACGATGGCAAAATTGCATGAATTGGGCTTCAAATTGATTCCGCATCCACCGTTTTCTCCAGATCTGGCCCCCAGCGACTATTTTCTGTTCGCAGACCTGAAGAGAATGCTCGCTGGCAAGAAATTTGAGACCGATGATGAAGTGATTACCAAAGCTGAGGCCTATTTTGGAAAAACCGAAAGAGTACTATAAAAATGGTATCGAAAAGTTGCAAGATCGCTATAATCACTGTATCGCCTTTGAAGGCAAAAAAATCAGATTTAAATAGTTCTGGCAAATATCTTGTAGTAGGTAGTTATTTCTATTGTGTAGTTTCTTGTAAGGATACAACAGGTAATTTTAGTGCTGCATTTTAAAACTAGTTAATAACATCTATTTGCACAATATATGGAATATTTTAAATCCAAAACCAGTTATATAAGACCGAACAGTCAATCGAAAATAGATAGTACATAAGTTTCTGAATCATTATTAGAACATTTTCGAACAGCATTTTTTGTTTTTGGAAGATTTTTGATCATAAAAATCTTCTAAAATCTAAAATTTGAGTGAGAACGTAAGGTTACGAGAAAAAAGGAGTTTCAATTCTTGAATTGAATGGTGAAGTCACTGTGCGAAGTCAGAAATCCGAAGCTTGAAAAGCTTGAGGGGGTAGTACACTATGGAAACTTGAAAAATGAAAAAAATATATTTCTGGCTTAATATGTTCTCTACCAATTATTGGACCTAAGCCTTTGCTTAAGGAGCGCGTGAAGAATGCGCGCAACGCATACATTAGTGGTTTACGGGAATGGATATCCTCCTGGCTACAAACTGCAATGCAGTCAAACAATATAATGGATGGATATATCTGCAGCAAATATTGCAACCTGTAACTTCAATGATGGTCTACAAGGCGTTTTGGAGATAATCAAAGAACTTAAGCTTGAAATTAGACCGAAGTGCAACAATTTCTGCGGGAAACAGGATAAGGAACGAATCGAACAAGCAGAGGTGCGGATGTCAGAAGCAGCTAGAGAGGCTCGCAAGGCTAATTTGGCAACAAAAAAGTTACAGGAAGGTCGCCTTTTAAGCGTAGAAGAACCGTTTTATGCTCCAGGGATTGCAGACCGAGGATACGATGTAAAATAAACGACATAAATGTATCTAAAATTTAAAATGCATTTTTCTTGAAACCATGTTTTGCAAATTGGTGGGAGTTCTACCTCCGGAACGGTCCATCCGCTTTTGATGAAATATTTTTTTCCAGATTCTCCACTAAATTTCCTGTCATCGTACGTAGGATTTTTCCGATATTTTGAAAAATAATATTTTATATATATGGTTCAAATCGGACTACTAGAAAAACTTGCAGATCTCTCACTACTTTATAAGGTTTCGGCTGCAAGAGTAGTAAGTAGTAAGAATGGATGAGATCAACGTATACTCCTTCCTTTTATATCATTTGGTATGTGTGAAGTAGGCGCCTCCTACTCGATTTCCATGCAGCTTGCCGGTGAACGAACGAATCGGACGCGAAAATAAATGACGTCAATTTCGACCAATCAGGACTGGGTATCTCTGTTTGGATAGGGGTTGAGATTTTTCAATTGTTCGATAGTTAGTTACATGATAAATACTATTTTATTCAATGTGAAAAATTGTTATGGAGTGCCGGAATCGTTTGATGCAAAAATCTCACCAATCCATCATGAAATGAATGAGTAATAAGCGTTTGAAATTGGACATTTTTCTCGACGTGATCGATTTTCGTTTTTCCATTTGTACCCCAATATGTTCCCGAAAGACGTAATCCTACGTCAAAAAATGTTGTTCAAATCAGAAGTGTAGCAATAACGGGAAAAAATATTTTTCAAGCTGTCAATGGCATCAAATACAGAATAGTACAATTAAACAGCAAAAGAAAAGCTGGAAAAATTATATCTTTTCATTTGATACGTTTGATAGAGTAGATACAAACTTTCTATACACAACAATGTGACAAATGGTTTCCAATAGGAATTTGATGGTATTTTCAGGACATGTAATGGTCATTCAAGAGAGGATTTTGATATTCAGAGATCGGAACGTCAAGGAGACCCCTAAGCACACTTTTGTTTGTTATTCATTTGTATCCACTGCTGAAAAAATTAAGACATAAAGGGTGTGTCACATCAAATTGCATCACGGAAAAAACGCTGTAGAAATTTAATTTTTAGGAATTATGTCTTCAGCTTTCGCTTATAATTAGATAAGAGTGTATAGATCACGTTGGCCATGCTTCACTGTCAATTTTTCGTAAATTTGGAAAAATGTCGTCGAACGAAAAAGAGCGTCGTGAATTAATCCTGTGCACTCATTTCGAGAATCCGGAGTTGTCACATCGGGACATCGGTAAGATGCTGGGAATCGTCCAATCCACGGTCAACAGAGTACTAAAACGATACTTCGAGAACCTAACCATCGACCGGAAGGTGAAGAACGGCAAAAATGGATGCTCCGTCAGTGAAAAAGATCACAAGCGCGTAGTTAAGCAGTTTAGACGTGATCTGAGGAGTTCGGTCCGGGATGTCGCCAATAAGCTGAATTTGTCAAGTTCATTCGTCCAGCGGACCAAGCAGCGAGAGGGCCTGCGTACATACTAGGTTCAGAAGGCTCCTAACCGCGACGAAAGGCAAAACATGGTGGGGAAGACGCGAGCCCGGAAGCTGTACACCGAAATGCTGACGAAGCCGCATTGCCTGGTAATGGACGACGAAGCCTACGTCAAAGCGGACTTTCGTCAGCTGCCGGGCCTGTTGTTCTTCTCCGCAGAGGACAAATTCAGCGTTCCGGAGGAGATTCGCAAGCAGAAACTATCCAAGTTTGCCAAAAAGTACATGGCGTGGCAAGTGATCTGCTCTTGCGGAAAGCGGAGCGCCCCCTTCGTGATGACCGGCACGGTAAACGGGCAGGTTTACCTTAAGGAGTGCCTACAGAAGCGCTTACTACCACTATTGAAGCAGCACGAGGGTCCGACCATCTTCTGGCCGGATCTCGCTTCGTGACACTATTCAAAGAAAATGTTGGAGCGGTACGAAGCCAACGGGGTCACCTTCGTGCCAAAGGAAATGAACCCGCCCAACGCGCCGGAGCTTCGCCCAATAGAGAAATATTGGGCGATTATGAAGCAGGCCCTCCGGAAGAACCCAAAAGTTGTCAAACCGGAGGCGGACTTCAAGAGAAAATGGATTTCTGTTCAAAAAAAACTACAACCTGACGTTGTACAGAACCTTATGGACGGGGTAAAGAGGAAGGTACGAGCATACGGGCTTGGGCTCGAACTATGAATAATGGAAAATGCCAAAAGTTGTTTAATAGTTTTTATTTTACTGTCTAAAATTTTCAAAAGGATCGGTCTACTGGGCGAATTTCTACAGCGTTTTTTCCGTGATGCAATTTAATGTGACACACCCTTTATTTGTAACAGTCCATTAGAGCTGGTTACAACTTACGCAGATGATGATGGACAATAATATTCGTTGAGGAGCGGAAATTGGAAGGAATCAAAAAAGCTTTCGAAGATTTTGGAGAAATTATGGCAAATACTATCAGTAATCAACAACCGCAACGACCAATTTTCAAGGTCGAATCATTTACAATACCAAGAATTACCTTTGTTAATTCACTCAAAAAGACAACTAAATGGAACTGAACTGAAGTGATTAAAAATATTATTCGATATGGCTGTATAAATCAACAGATTTAAATCTATTCCTGAAAATAATTTTGTTGAACACCTTGCAGTGACCTGACATTGGTTTCCCGAGGTAGAATTTTACTGAAGAAGCATGTCATAGGATATATGTATAATAAGAATTGATCTTTTTTAATGGGAAACATTCCTACTAGAGATAAGGAAAATCCAACCAACGATTTTCCAATAGGATTGTTGGAATCTTCCATACTAATGGAAAAAAACCCAAAACTCGTGGCACGTAGCGAATAAGATAGTTTTAGTTTTCTTAGAGCACTGTACATCCTCTGTGAAGGAGTAGGGAGAAGGATAAAAAATAAAGTAAAAGGGAGTCGATCGTCAGCTACGCGGGAGGACAAACGTGCCTCCTGACGGAAACAGAAAAAAGTGTTGTTATATTGTCATAAAAGAAAATGCCTTGGACGCTCGGCCCGCTACAACCTGTGTTATATCAATGGGTTAGGGGTTATTTGTTATGGTGCAGGTACCCAACAAGAGTTCCTATGGAACAGTCAACGCTACCAAAGAGCAAATGAGGACTGAACCTACATCTAACAATGCAAAAATGTAAAGCAATATTTCCAAACAGATTTATATCATATGAGTATGATTAACATGTATTGCCATTTATAGAAAGATAAAATCTTTTTGATAAAATGCATTGCACTTTTTTGGAGGATTATTTCAATGAAATTTGAAAATTGACCAGGGATGGATACACTATTTTACACACCGCATACCGTGAATACAATGTGAATTTTACTGATATTTTTATATGCACAAGCAGATTGCGTTGAAAGAAAACGAAATTTAGTTCTAAAAGTTTGAAGTTTATAGTACTTTTCCTGTACGCTCCTTCACTTTCTTAGATTTTTATAATAATTTCTTTTCCAGGATTGACTTATTGACACTCTTGCAGTGGTGTTCATATACCGCTGTTTGGCTTAAAACTGGCGCTACTGTCACTATGATTAGTTTATAATAACACGATTGGATATGACAAGGTGCATAGTCGTGAACAGAAGGGTACGCTTGGTAATCAGTCAATAAAACTACCGCTACCAACTTAACAGAAAAAATAGCGTTTCCAAGCAATCCGGGCAAGAACACAAACTAAAATCCCAATTTAATTTTCCCAAGTCACTAATGCGATTCTCGTTAGCAGCCATCTAGTTAGAAAGAACATTTACCTTTTTTTTCAATTTGCACAAACTGTCGCTATTACGCGCTCATCTCTCATTACAGTTTGCAGTTCTTGGTTCTGTTCAAGCAAAGCGCATGCATTCATCCCACCCAAACACCACATCCGGTGTGCAGCCCCTTCCCCATCCTCGCGCCCTTAAAATGATCAGGATGCGAGCCAAGTTTAGGCGCTGCGTGATAAATTCTTGGCAATTGGAGCGCAAACAGAATGCCTCTACCCCGGTTCGCCCGGATCGGCAGGAAAGTGCACATCCTGGGGGAAGAATGACGTCCTCAACGCCGTCACTTCCGTTCTGTGAAGTTAACTTTCTCCTGGCGGTGGAAATAAATTCCGCTGCCGGCGGGGGCGACAAGCATAAGCCAGATAAATGCCACCTTCACGTCCGGTGGAAATTCGCCCGCTGATTGTGGTGGGTTTAAGGTTCATCGTTGGGGCGATTCTGGAAATTAAAAGATTTTCTCGAAAAATGCCAGCAGATTGGGGCTTCTCGGTGCCATGAACTTTGGTCGATTTTCGAGCATCTTTCAATCAATCCACAAAACCGCAACCTTTTTAACAATGTACTTATCGTGGGGGTGGGAACTAATTGAAAAAAAAATCCACCGTAAGTCAACACTGCCCGGATCGGTGGCAACGGTTGGATGGAAAAAAAAGCGATAACACCGCTGTGTCACCGCTAATACCGGGATGATACGAGATTTATATGACGGACGAGCGGTGTAAAAAAAAGAAATCTGTTTTAAAATGACTGAATAATGGGGGGAAAACTCCTGCAACCAGGCTGCTGCATCTATAAAGAAAGTTAATGAAATTGCTCGGCGAGAGCAGTCTTTTTTCACTCCTGGTGAATCGACTGCAGCGCTATAAAAGTTTGCGAAAGTATAATTAAATTGTTCTTTGTCCAGCTCTAAGGCATGTCGAAGTTTGGTTTACCTATGGTTTCTTCGCGAAGCGATCATTTGGTTAATTAGTTCATTGTAATGGTTTTATTCCCTTTAAGCGACAAGATACACCATACGGCTATGCAAGTAAACTATGAGATGATTTTTTATCAATGGCATAGAACTATCACCCCGATTCTGTCTATCGCTCGAATCGAAATATTTCGATCGACTTGGCAAATCTCATTCTCTGTTAATTTCAGCGGCCTTCATATAATCTTGTCATCTTAAGCAAAAGCTCGCCTTCCGCTACTTCGTAGTTGCCAGTTTGTCAAATCGACATTCTCAATTCGCTGTCAGTTACTCAAAGCTTGAATTGCTTAAAAATGTTCGGCTTCTTCTTTTGACGATTTTACCCGTTCTAGTAATTCCCGATGAAAATGACCGAGGTACTCCACCCTTCGCTCCTCCATTGTTGGCTTATTGTTGCTTATCTTATGAGGAATTCTCCTTCCAGTAGCAAGTTTTTAGATGTTGGATTTCAATAAAACTTTTCGAATTGTCATTTCTGAGTCTGACCACAACGTTACTCAGAGATGGTCCTTTTGTTTGCAAATATTCTGCGTTAGTCTACTGCATGTAGTACAACGCACCAGAAGTACAGATAATACTGAAGCATTAAATCATAAACTGCTGGTAGGAGGGACTGTGCACTTTGTGTCATTGTAAACAAGAAATGCTTCAATTTATATTCTAGTGTGTAGGTATTGGTGTCTACCATACACTGCATGATTTTCATTTGTGTGTGTGCAAGCGCTGAGCGTAAACGAATGTTTTCGCATTTTCAACTGTCAAGTTTCTATAAGACCAGTTACATTTTCCGTTGTTTTTGTTGTTTTGATCAATTGAATCTGGCAAAAGCCGAAGGGAAAAGTCCTCACGGAGAGAGAAGAATGACAAATCGAAGCATTTCACCAAGAAAATCAGTGAATTTTCTCGTCGGATTGGACGATCCCATCAAGTAGTGCTTAATTATTTGGTGAATCCTCAAGGATACGATAAGAAGAAGATAGCTCCACGTAAATCGAAGCTCTCTGACCGGGATAAGCGAGAATTAGCTAGAACGGGTTCGAATACCTCAAAATCGCTTGTGCAAACAAAGCAATATTTCAACTACTCAACTGCTCGGGTGACAATTCATCAAATTTTGGTAAAAAATCCTCACATATAGAGGGCTTAAAAGACTTCTCGTCTTACACCATCTCATATCGGAAGACGTCTGAGTATTGCCAAAGCTCACATGAACTGACAGTGGGACATGGTTGTTGTGACAAGGATTTTTTCAAAAAGAATACACTTTGCTATATACCATAACGAAAAATTCTTCAAAAAAAAGTTCAATTTGGATGGTCCTCATGGTTTCAACGGGTACTGGCGTGATTTACGGAAGAAGGAACCGAATTTTGGTGGAGACTCGTGCATGGTTCGGACGGGATTCTGTGCAACCAGAAGGCTCAAAATAGCTTTCACATCATTCGAAGATTACATACATGCTCTGTAATCCTCTCTCCTATTGTTTTTGCGTGGATATCGTCACAAATCACATTCCAGCAAAACAATGCTACTATTCATACCAGCAAGTAAACTAAGCAATGGATTCGGGACCAAAGACTTAATTTTTTGGACTGGCCGGCTCGCTCTTCAGACTTGAATCCTGTTGAAAATCTTAGGGAGGATCCTTGTACGCAAAATCTACACTGAGGGAAAACGGTACACCACGATTGAAGAGCTCAAGGTCGCAATTTCGGAAAAAATGGATAATATCGAGAAATCCGTTCAGCAGAATTTGGTAAATAGTATTCCAACAGGAAATTTCAAGGTTATTAGTCGAAATGGTGAGGTTACCAATTATTGACATGTAAATCAGCCGATCGTTTTGAATTTTTCATTGATAATATTAGGCTCTCAAAAAAGTCCTGCGGTATTTTTTTTGAATTTTAATTTGTTCATAAAATTAGTTACAATCATCTGTTTTAAGTCAAATATGCGCCATTTTGTTCGATGACTTGTTCCCAACGAGATGCCAACTTCATAATACCCCTGTTATAGAAGCTCGCTTCCTTATTGGCAAAAAACTCGGATAGCCAATTTTCACAGGCCTCTTTTGTGACTTCTGACTACCTAGCTCGTCCGCCATGGACAAAAACAGGTGGTAGTCACTTGGTGCAAGGTCCGGACTATACGGCGGATGCAAAAGAACCTCCCATCCGAGCTCCCGGAGCTTCTGGCGCGTCACCAAAGAAGTGTGTGGCCTGGCGTTGTCCTGATGGAAGACAATGCGGCCTCTGTTTATCAAAGATGGCCTCTTCTTCATGAGTGCTACCTTCAAGCGGTCCAGTTGTTGGCAGTACAGGTCCGAATTGAGCGTTTGGCCATAGGGAAGCAGCTCATAATAGATTATTCCTTGACAATCCCACCAAACACACAGCAGAACCTTCCTGGCCGTTAATGAGGGCTTGGCCACCGTCTGAGTGGCTTCAGCGGGCTTCGACCACGACCGTTTGCGCTTCACGTTGTCGTAAGTGATCCACTTTTCATTGCCAGTCACCATCCGCTTCAGAAACGGGTCGATATTGTTGCGATTCAGCAGCGATTCACATGCGTCGATACGGTCAAAGATGTTTTTTTGCGTCAACGTGTGTGGCACCCATACATCGAGCTTCTTTGTGAATCCAAGCTTCTTCAAATGGTTAATAACGGTTTGATGACTTATCCTCAGCTCTTGGCCGATGCTACGGCTGCTACTATGCCGGCCTTTCTCGGCTAATTCAGCGATTTTGTCGCAATTTTCGACGACAGGCCTTCCGGAGCGTGGCACATCTTCGACGACCTCTACACCAGAACGAAAACGTTGAAACCATCGTTGTGCGGTGGAAATGGAAACTGTATCGGGTCCATAAACTGCACAAATTTTATTGGCAGCTTGAGATGCATTTTTGTCTTTGTCATAGTAGTACCGTAAAATATGTCGGATTTTCTCTTTATTTTGCTCCATATTTGCGACACTATAACTCACGAACGACTTAACCAAACAAAACACTGTCAAGGACTATATTATAGCGCGCAAAAATACCTTTCCAACAAGCTATAGTATGACTCGATACAATGAATACAACTAGAACTACGCGCTTACAACGACACCTCGCGGAAATACCGCAGGACTTTTTTGACAGCCTAATACTTATGAATTCTGAAATGGTCTAATAGAAACTGGACAGCTGAAATTATCATATTTAAGCACAATAAATAAACAAACAAACTATTATGCCTTTTTGCGGCTAGTAATAACACTTTAAAAACCGCAATCTTCTATGTTTTCACTTCCAAAATATCATTTAAATCCACTAATTTAAATGTTTCACATATAATAATATATAATATATAAATAAATATAAACTAAAAATAAATAAATAAATAAGAAATTTATTTATTTATTTATAGTTTATATTTATTTATAGATTATATATTATTTTCATCAAATAGTACCTAAATCATATTTCGGACTTTCTTTACTTATAACATGAAATGCTTAATGCCCTCATGGTATAACTAAAGGGTTACTCTAAAGAATCAATTGTGATATTAATTATATAGTTAAATCATCAGGGCATTAAGTATCTCAAGTTATTATTACAGAGTGTCCGAAATATGATTCAGAACGGTTTATGTATAATAGTATTATATACAATGAAAAGAAATTTGAGACTGTATATATTCGAGTCCGTCCTGTATATATAAAAATGAATTTTTGTCTGGTTGCCTGTCTTTCTGTCTGTCTGATTTTTATGGACTTGGAAATTTCTGAACCAATCGGCGTAAGAATTTGTATGTTGGGGGTTTTGGAGCAGATCGGTTCATGAATTTCCACTTTTCGATGTAAGGGAGAGATCCGATACAAATGAAACACAAAGGGCTTGGGTGGGTAAAGAGTAAAAAGTGCCCCCGAACCAAATCACAAGCTCTATGGAAAATATTGTATAGGGTAGCATAATAAGAAATTTTGACCATTTCTTGAATCCCTATGTGGTGATGAATAACGCACTTTTCATTTTTTTTTTGCATGCCATTCTCAATTGCTTCGAAATAAAAATTTGAATAAATTACTAAAAGTGTATCGTACTATGCTTTATTAAGCAATATTAATAAAAAAATCCTCAAAAATGGAGGCGATCTGGTGTAGTGGTAACATCCATACCTCTCACGCAGAGATCTTTCTTCAATTCTCACTCCCGACATCCCGACATTCTTCCAAAAATGGAAGTAAAAGTGACGAACCAGCCGAAATGTGTTGGAAGTCGCTAAAAAAATAGAAAGTCATAAAAAAATCATCTAAAATTTAAACACATACTAATAAAAAATCTTGAAATTTTTTTTTTTGAGAATTTAGAGATTTACTACTAGATTTTTCTAGATATATGTGATTTTTTCAGGATTTTAACAGTGTTGCGCGGTACAAAAAAAATATTTCCAAATTTCGATTTTTTTTCATAATTATGGTATAATATATATTGAAATATGTTCGTCTATGGTTTTTTGATATTTGTGATTCTCTTCCATAAAATTTCGAGAACTGTGCGGTACGAAAATATATAATGATTTTTTTTGTATATATTTATTTCTATGTTTTTTTTAAATTCGGGAATTGTATTGTATTCGTGTATTCGTAAAAAGCCAAAAACCTCATCACAAGCGCAATGGAAAACAATGTATAGGGTACCACATTAGAAAATTAGGCAATGTTTTTGAATCCCTATAGAATTCACTATGGTTAAAAACGTATTTTCTTTTTCTTCTCACGCCATTCTGAATAGCATAGAAATGAAAATATGGATAAAATACTCAAAGTGCACCATACTATGATGTAGCACGACATATCGTTAAATAAAATTACCGACAAAAATTAAATTTTCGTGGTATTTCGCAATTTTGCTTTTTTATATGCGAAATTGGATTGTTCTACAAATAGATACATTACAATACAACACAATACAAAGTATAATCATCGATTTCATGAAAATAAAAAAAAATGCAGACGATGAAAATTATGAAAAAATAGTACGTTCAATCCTCGAAACATTATAAAAAACATAAATATAACAAACACGCACAAACAGATTTCAAAACAGTACTTTATCTTAAAACTTAGTTTAAAAATTCCGAAATTTTGATTCACCAAATTATACCGCACAACGCTCTAAAAGTCTAAAAAATTACATATCAAAAACACGTACATTTAAATGGAAATTATGTTTTGATGGATCTAAAAATAAAAATTAAATCCAAAATTCCGAAATGCCAAAAAAAAATAACTTTAATTTTTGAAATTTTGTTTTCTATAGATTTTTTTTTCTAATTTGTTGCGGTACGCTATAGTAGATGAACTTTTAGTGTTTTCTAAAATTTTCATTTCCAAGCCTATTAATAAAGGGGGGGGGGAAAAAGTGAAACAACGTTTCTATATAGCTTTTATAGTTATAGTGAACCATATAGGAATTCAAAAAATTACCCAATTTTGGTACCCTATACAATATTTTCCATAACGCTTGTGATTATATTTGGGGGAACATTTTACAAACGCATGCATACAATACAATTATAGATTTCAGGAAAACAGAAAAAATATTTATTAATTTTTTTCGTATCGCGCAGCTCTCCAAATTGAGTGCTCTCATGGTCGAGTGGTTAGTGTCTTACATTATCATGCCGGGGGTTCGGGTACAATTCCCGTTTAGGCCAGGGGATTTTGCGTCATAGAAAGTTCTTCCGACCTGCATTGGTATACGCGTATTTTAGAGCTTGCCATTTAGAACGCTATTCAAGGCGTGTTATTTGGCATAAGAAATCTCAACTAAGTATAAATGAGAATGACGGTAGTTAAAATACCTACGTTGAGACGTCATAAGTTCCACTGGGAACGTCAGTGCCATTCAAGAAGAAGAGAGCTCTCGAAATTTTCTGAAAATAAATCACAAATATTAAAAACCATATATGAACATATTTAAATATAAATTGAACCAGTACTGGGTCTCAAATTTCTGAAAAAAATCAAATTTGGAAATATACTTTTTTGTACCGCGCAACACTGTGAGAATTCTGAAAAAGTCACAGGAGGGTTGTGACACGAACGCATAGTTGACGTAGGATTCCGTTAGGCTATCTGTTGATTTTGGATATGTTTGAAGAATTACATCGTTAAACTCTTTGATAATGATTTGATGGCCCTGAAAAGGGCCGTTTTGTTTGGATGTTGGGTATTGTTTGTTCACTCCACCAGTGTTTACCGAGTGATGATGACAGAAGTATGGTAAACAGTCGTTGGAGGTGCGTATCAGATGAAAGTTACCGAAGTGGAACGAGATATGATGAAAATCTCTATGATCCTAGACGAGATGCCTCCTGTGTTATGTATGGAAGAAATAAAGAAAACTCACCAATGTAATATAAGATAATTACCAATACCAAACATAATTATCAATTTTTCTCATCATTAAAACATGTTACTTTAATATAGAAAAACCATATTTGAAATGGAAAAGGTATTGCTCTTTTATAATTTTTATTTTATGTGTGTTTATTCAACCCAATGCGAATTTCAATTGGACTAACAACACCTATAGCACACGTATAGATCATCGAAGACTGCAACATACCAATTATGAGAACACTTGTAATACTAACCTCGAGCCAACCGCGAGTAATTGGTTACATATTACTAACATAGTTGTAAGACAAAAATTGTCAAAATATTGGACTCCCGGCCCGTCAGGCTAACGCCACATGTGCCTTAATAAAAAATATATTTTGGAAAAAAAAACAACACCTAATACTATATGTAGAGCATATGGGAAATCACTTTTTCCAATATTTCTTCACTTTTCCAATTTTTCTCGCAGTATAAACTTCCTTTGGGTGAAAATGAACACAACAAAACAGACAGCTTAAACTAAACGACCCGTTCTCGAGCGGGAACACACCTTGTTTTTTTTAGTTAGGAGAATTGAAATAAATCGTTTCATACATCAAGTCATTTTTAACACAACTGCTACCATTTACAATTTTACACTTACACTTTTGCTAAATTTTTCATAATACACGATCAGTCATTGATATGAAATTTCACGAAGCAACCAACATCAAAGTGCCAAATTTAAATTTTATTTGCTAGATTTAATCGTATCACTCACCTTACCTGCAATATAAAAATGCCTCCGACTTACAAAAAATCCTAAATCCCAAAAATCCCATAAATCTAGAAAAAGTGTAGGAATACATTTAGATACGAACTAGAGTAGTAGTGAATCTCTAAATCACCCAAAAATACTGAAACTTTTCAAGATTTTTCGAGTACTTAAATTTTTGATGATTTTTTTTAATATTGATGTAATATTGATTTGATATTGATTTGATGATTTTGTTTAATATTTGGGGCGACTCCATACAAAGTCTGGCCAAGCAAAAGCATCGTTGTTAAATGCGAAAAAACATGATTTTTACATAATTCCGGGATGTTGAACACGAGTTTGGCATCCATTTTTTTTTTATTTGGGCCGTCCATAAAGCACGGTATCCAATTTTTTATTGCCCCCTCCCCTCGCAGTAATTTTTGCATATTTTTTATATGATTTTATGACCTTTGGTCACAAGAGACCCCACAGGGCGTCCTCCCTATTGAAAAACGGATCACGTAATTCATGGACGACCCCCCAAATCAAGTTACTTGGTTGTCACTGCTATAAATATAAAAGATTTTCTTTAGATTACAAATTAAAACAATCATCATCATCAGCATCTTCTTCTTATTCTTCTTTTTCTTTATCTTTTCCATTACTGTCATCAGATTCATCGTCATCTTTTCTTGATTCAACAATTGTTTCCTTCAATAGAAACATCACTTCATCTGGAAGTTTTTACAATTACTTTTCTGCTTTTCAAAATAAGTGTTTAGTATTGAATATGTGGAGGTAATAAAATGATTGACTATATTATCATTAGTATTTTCTCGACTATTTTTACGAGTGAAAAGTTCTTGGGCATATTTAATTATTCTTCTCTTGAGCCTCTTCGGTCATTCTTTCTATAGGTAACATTGCGGTTTGAATAATTATATAGCCATGAAGTAAAATTCTGTGCATTGCAGTAGTCATATAGTATCAAGAGTACAGATCAACGTAACGTTTTTCTGTGTCTATACAGTAATCGTTATTTTTTTCTGGATCTATCTACTCAGAGCATGAAATTTCTATACGAATTATTTCTATCTATCTATATATATATATATATATATATATATATATATATATATATATATAAATGTTCTGTTCGTTTGTGTACGCGTCAAAAACTCGAAAAGTACGGAACCGATTGAGCTCAAAGTTGTACAAATATACAATACACTACAAGGAGTGTTGTTACGGCATAACAAATTGGAAAATTGGAAGAAGTATGATTTTATATATGACCAGAGTGCGTTTCTGAAATTGAGCTTCTAATGCAAATCGACTATTCAGTAATGAATATGTGTTCTATGTGAAGGAAACATTTTTTTTCCACGTGTTTGACAAAATCATGAACTGAAATTGTGTTTCGAAGTGATTTCAAATTTGTCGATTCCCCTCATCTATCTGTTCGTTTCTGTTCTTCTGTTCGTTTGTGTGCGCGTTAAAAACTCGAAAAGTACGGAACCGACTGAGCTCAAACTATGATACAATATATAAAACAACCAAACACATCTAGGATTGTTGTTACAACATAAAAAAATGAAAAATTTAACTCAACCATGCAACCACAATGTGTCACAGCAAAGCGTGACAGGGTACAGCTAGAATTTCTATATTTCTAAAAGAATATATAGAATAGTAGTCGTTTTTTCAATTTTGAATCGACGCCAGTTATTTCGGAACTTGTTTCGGGATTCGCAAAAAAATCTACGGGTGGTATTGCCATCATTGCTGCTGTGCCAGCACCTCCAAGCTTTGGTTTGTGAATGATGAGACCCATTCTAGTTTTGAAGCTTTCCTAAATGTGAAAATTCCATTGCTTGGTATTGCTGAGCTGAAATACCGATTTGTTCTAACCTGATTTTTTTGGTGGCAGGGCATGTCTTTCGAACTCAGATTCTCGCCAGCGCTTGAATCCCAGCCGATATGAAATATGAATCATGCATTCAAAGCAAAATATTCAACCATGAACTCCGATATTGTAACTTTACAAACATAGCAGCGTTGCGTTTTAATGATAATGTTTAGCCTAAATTTATATTTTATCCTCTACAGATTATTGTGATATGAAAATTTTCAGCAATGTATTATTATGGTTTTGATTTAACTAAATCCTAGATAAAATTTCAATATTACAAATAAAAAAAAATTAAAAAAAATGCTATCTCTTTTCTCACTAAAACGACACTTTACGCAGTTTTGCGCTACATTTGACAGTGTTCATTTGAAAGCTTATGTTTTACCTAAATATAAACTCGATTTATATGGTTTTTGTTGAGAAACGTGACATATCATATTGCTCCTGTATATTTCGACATTTTTAGGATAACAATTATTAGTAAAATAATGAAATTACCATTTCTGACACGCAAAATAGCACTGTAGTTCAGTCATTCCATACCAAAACGATACAGTGGTTCTCAGATTTGCGTAAAAAGTGGTAATTTTGTTTTTTGTAACAAAGCATTAGACCCGTATTTTTAATTTTTTTACTACGGCGCCCATTTCCTTTTTTTAATTTTTTCACTTTTTCCCAAAAATAACATTTTTTAAAAAGTCATAACTTTTGAACCACTGAACAAATACCGATGATCGATATATCAAATTGAAGCCAATGAGCTAGCTTCTTATTAAAAAAAAAGTATTGAACTTGCGAAAAAAAATGATTTTATTTTCGTAATTATTGATTGTAGTCGTTTTTTATTGTTTTCATGGGTTTGGACTAGAGGGTGCTATATTTTCTTATATTTTTTCTTGAAAGCTGAGGATTTTTTACATAATATATCTCGATATCAGAGGTGCTATTTTGTCGGTTTTGAGTTATTATTTTGCAAATTTAACATGTTTCAAGTCTTCGTTCAAAATTCCTGTGTGACTAGACTAGACCTGTACGACTAAAATTCAATCATCCCGCAAATGTGATATTTATCCAAAGAAGGCTAGCTTATTGGCTTTGATTTAATATGTCGATCATCTAAATCGGTTCAGTAGTTCAAATGTTATGAGTTTTTGCAAAAAGTCATTTCTGGATAAAGAGAGAAAAATGATTTTTCGAACCACCGGTAAACTTTGAAAACTTATATCTCAAAAACGAAAAAAAAAGTATCTCTGATGTCGAGATATCTTACGTAAAAAATCCTCAGCTTTCAAGAAAAAATATTTAAAAAATATAGCGCCCTCTAGTTCAAAGCCATGCAAACAATAAAAAACGACTACAATCAATAATTACGAAAATAAAATTCATTCTTTTACAAGTCTAATATTTTTTGATGAAGGCTGGTTTATTGGCTTCAATTTGATATTTTGATGATCTAAATCGGTTCAGTGTTTCAAAAGTTATAAATTTTCGAAAATAATCATTTTTGATAAAAAGTGGAAAAATGATTTTTCGGACCACCCTATAATGGAAATGGGCACCCTGATGAAAAAATTAAAAAAATGGGTTTTATGTTTTGCGATAAAGAACAAAATTACTACTATTGACGAAAATCTGAGATCCACTATATCGGTTTGGCATGGAATGGCCGAGCTTGGAATGGTTACTGCTAGCCCGCTTGGATAGTCAGCAATACAATTTATTCTAATCATTCACTATTCATTCACAAATACAACAAAATATATAAAGCAATAGCAGAAATGTGTAATGCAATGGTTTTATATCACAACCACACATACGAATCTTTCTGATATAATATAAATGCTTGCACGGGTCAAATGACCCGTTGCGGTAGTTAGGACAGATTACATATATTTCATATATTTCAAAATACAAAAGAAAGGAGTAAACACTTAAAAAAACATTCGATGTATGTTTTAAGAAAAGTAGTGTAGACAAATTATGTTGTGACAATGTAATTTGCAAGAAAATTTTGATTAAAAGCTTAAAATGGGACATTTGACCCCTCGTGGTAGGTTTAGTGTTAAAAAATAAGATTTGCTGATATTGCGCTCAAATTCAAGATTCAAGCACTTGAATATTATAGCAAGAAGGAAAAAATATTAGGAAATATTGGGAAAACATTTTTTTTCTGATGGCCAGCGATTCTTCACTGTGCGTTGTTAGTCCATTTGATGTTTGCGTTAACGAAATTGATCATTGTTCGAAAGTGGAAATGGATTATCAGATGAAAAAACGCACTCCAATATTTTCTATCTGTATAAATAAAAATGGATCGCCAAATGCATTGGTAAGTGCAAAACTCGAGGGAGGAATCCTCCGATTTTAACTGTCTTTATTTTATTATTTATATGTACTCCGAGTAACGGATAAACATGTTATTCGCAAGTGATTGTACTATTTTGAACGAGAATGGTGTCTGAAATTAATTTTATATTATAATGACGACTTTTGGTAGAAGTACTAAGAAATTTATAGTAAAAGGAACGTAACGTAAACAGTCAAAGGGTAATCAATCAAAGAAAAGTTTTGCGATTGGACCCGAGAAATAAGAAAACGTGAATTTTTGAAAGTATTCATATCAAAAAATTACGGGACGGGACGAAGTTCGTCGAGTCAGCTAGTACGCATATAGAATACAAAGTCAAAAGGTAAATATTCGCGGGTGGTCTCGACCAAAAATATGCGAAATGAATCAGAAAAATGCAAGCAATTGCATTCACAGAAAATGATTCCAGCTAACCGTTCAACCAACTCAGCGAAACCTCGAAATCATTATTCTTGGTTGAAAGAAAAGCGAATGCAAAAATCTGCGAATTTTCCCCGCAACTCCGCAGATAAATAAATCATTTTGTGTGATAGGTGAGTTAACGAAAAACGGGTATCCGTGCAATAATGCCAACCAAAACCCCCAGCTCTTGCGTAATGCGGGAGCTCATGCAGACGAATTGCTTTTATACTTAATCATATTACTCTGCAAGTTTGCTCCCGGTGCACCTCGATTTACCGAAAGAAAGCTACCCGAGTGGGGAAGGGGAGGGCCACGACAAAGGCATCACGCCAAGGTGGGCATTATTCCTGAAGAACCACTTCGCTATTTATAGCGAACCATTTTCCTCCCTTGGATTATTTCCCCCAATCCCCGCCCTTTTTCACTCTCTGAACCAAAATAATGGTGATTCTGCAGTTATTCTTTTATACTCTTCGAGGAGGGCATTTGAGCTCCGTTGCTCGCTTCGTCCATCTATGATACAATGGGAAAAACGGTCGAAGGACAGCAGGCAGGACGACGGGATGAGTGTAGAAAATCCACCGCGAGGGCTACCCTACAACAATGCATAACCTCCATCGGAAGCCGAGAGTCGCGTGTAGAATGCAAATTAAAAAAAAATAAGTTGTTTCATAAATCCGGAATCCTAAATTAAGGGGAAATAGTTTTCACCATTTTCCACTACGCTCAATGACGCTGGAGAACAGCTCTGTTCGGCAGTACTACTTAACAACTGTCTGAATTTACATTTCCAGTGGATCCAGCTTCGTGCTTTTCACAGCTGACCGCATTATGAAAAAGATGGACAGACGCCACTGCATACCACCATGGCCACCATGTCCACCAGTGCCAGGAAAGTACACAATCCGGTTGGTATACGAGAGAGTGCACCATCGGATGAATAAATGAAAAGCGAAGACTGAATAAAGTATGTGTCACGAAATGGTACATTCATGAGGTCTGATAAAGCTCATGACACGTTTTTTTTCTCTGTTGTATGGTTGGAGTAGATCCGGCACCGAAACGTACAGGAGCTCCTGGTTCTTGGAACACAAAAGAACCGTGTCCTGTCCCAGCGTGTTCCTCTCCATCATTCGTACGAACACAGAGCTAACAATTAGAGGATTGGTTTGCATTGGGATGGGATGGCACACGTATACAAAGTGTACGTCTTCATAATGGCTGAGCTGTCATTCACCGAATGAAAATATTCTTAAGCCGGTCGTTTCGAGCAGTGGGAAAGAGTGTGTTCTGTTGTCAACAACTATGTTTTGAATACAACCGCATTTGGTTTTCGAAGGATTGCTCGTTGCACTTACAGCAACATTGTTTCATCTATTTCATCGAATTTTGAATGTGGTTCAAAATGATGTCAACTTTTGAGTTTGAACTCCACCATTAAATTTCTTTTCCCTCCTTTCATTTGGTTTTTCCATATTTAAGCGGAAAATCTTGAAAATAATAAAAACAAATTCCAACTGAAACAGCAAATTCATTTTTCAATTCAATTTGTTTCAGATTTCCACACCAACTCATTGAGTTGTGGCAAAACTAATGATATGAATTCAGTTTCATAACTAAGTTATTCCACATATGAAAACTATCAATGAGAAACTAACCACCGAGTTAATTTCGATGCCCGAGTTAAAACTTCAACCGCAGCACTAATTCCGGAAAATCCGTGAACATTTGAGTGCACCGAATCCGAGCTACACGCGTCCTCAAAGAGATAGAAAAAAAAAAGCGCTAGCAGTCAACTTCCATTAATTTTCCGCGCTCATTTGTTTCCATTAGAGAGTTCTGAAATATTCCTCGGTAGTGCATTATCCCGCCCCAGCGATTGCAACTTGTTTCCGAAGCACCGTCATTACGAGCAGCAATACGAGACCCGCCTGATTAACAGTCTAATAGTTGTATACGGGATACGACTCGAGGTGAAAGATAATTGCCGGGATCAAACTTTCGTGCAATCTATTTGAATTGATTGTGTGAAGCTACCTTCTACAAGGCGTCGCGTGCCGTGTAGAAGGCAAGCAGCACACTTTGCTAAATTAACAGCAGTTTCATTCATCACATCTTAATGTGATAACGCTCGAATAAATCAATCATGTGAATCGTGTTAGAATGTATGCGTCCCGGGGCTTTGGACGAAGAAGGTGGAATGTTGTATTTACTGCCAAATGAACTCCGACCGGACACGAGTTGACAGTTGTGGACCAATGCATGATGCCGTCAATCGCCGATATTGGTTACGGTTAGTGATCCCCGATAATCGTTCGATTAATCGATTAATCGAATACTTCCTACAGAAATCGATTATTAATCGAACGAATACTGCACAACCAATAATCGAAGCGAACGAATAATTTACGTCGATTAATCGATTCAAACCCAGAGAGAAAAAAACGTACGGCCGCTTCAGTTTTATCATGAAAATCAATCATTATCTTTGACGCTTCCCTAAGTTCGTAAACGAAGCTCAATGCCGTCAACGCGAATTGAGCTTCGTTTACGACTTTATGGGAGCGTAAAAGATAATAATTGATTTTCAGGCGGAATGAACACTTTTTAGATTCCATATGGCTTTCTAGCAAATGAGAAATATTAGTCTAATTAATTATTTCTCTCAGTGTGACGATTAATCGATTAATCGATTATTTGGGGCGATTAATCGTATCGAATAATAAACTACTGAAAACTATTCGATTAGCTGATGAACGATTAATTTCAAAATTCGGGGATCACTAGTTACGGTGGTAGTGCATGGTATAGGGGAAGTGTGTAATACGCGCCTCATAAGCGAGAATGGATTTATCTTGACCGTGCTCTTAAAATTTAAGGTAACAACTACGTCAGTACGTAAATTAGTTAACCCTCAGTCATCTGTAATCGTTCTGTATTTTAGATACTAAATAACAAAAGTGCTACGAATTTTATTTTGTTATGCGCCCAAATTCTAAATTTCCAATCATACGGTGTTAAACGCCCAGCCCAGCAGAAGTATAATATGCCCATGAGTTGTTTCTCTCAGAGACTATACCGCTCAGAGAAACAGCTTGTATGGATGAGAGATTCCATCAATGTATTCCCTTCATGCCCACCAGCGAAGAGAAGAAACCGTTCCTCCGGTGAGCGTGTTCTCCCAGTATTCGTGCATTAATTCTCCAGTCTGCACTCTTGTTTTCCTCCATTCTCTGAGCACATAATATAGATGTCAGATGTGAATACATGTTTTCGTTTTGAAGACATTCAATTTTGTGAAAACATACTGAGGTCATTTCAAAGTATGTGAAAACAATTGTTTGTGTGATTTACCGAACATGGTTTAGAAATATCGTGATGGTTTGCTCATTTTTGTTCATTATGATTACATTTGAAGACATTTATTCGTGCCATGCAAAGATATTTGAAAAAATCATCTGGCATCCCTCACATACAAGCTATTTCTCTCGTGAGAATGTTTACGGCCGAAAGCGAGCCAATTGCCCCGATCGAGGGTATGCCATACTGCCCGATGGTAAGCTGATGCGGAAAGTATCGAATTGAGAAGGAAATGAATCCTTCCATGCCATTTTTTTTCATCTGAGATATTCACTGGGAGCTCGACTCAATAAATGTGACCCACAGTTATCGCCTCTGGATCGGTTTCAAGCAACAAAAACATTATAGAAATGATGTAAAAAATTACATCGAAAATTGCTTCCAAAGAAAATTATTATTCTTATTTTATTAAAGCATGTTACGAATGTAAAACTTGCATGGTAGGATTCTATCATTGACTAGCACGATTGTCTATATCCATTGCATTTCTATTCTTGCTGGTCTACGATAAAATCAGGCGGGTCAAATTGCCCGGCAGGCGCGTTTTAGACAAATCTCCTCTATGTTGGGGTGATGTTGTGCCAATACACTCGAATGTTGCAGGAGCAAACTCCGCATATTCACAGATTCCATCATTCATACAGTCAGCTGGGAAATCAGCGGAGCTTAGTATAACACCAGGATTCTAGTGATATTCGAAATGTCTGTGGATTGAGAAAATAGCCCAATTATTTAATTTTAATTCTATTCCCAGAATGTCCTAGTAAGAACTCTTTCTACAGAGAATTTTCACGACTCGGCTGAATTCGAGTGGCTCCGATTTCAGTTAAAGTTAAGATTATTTTTTGTTTAGAACATTAAGTATTTTCCACGAGGGGAAAGAGTTTTCTTATCCAAAAATAATGTTTAAAGGGGAATATGCATCTTAGCACAAAGCTCAATGGAAAAAAATAGAAGCGTATGAGCTTAGAGGCACAAATGGAAGCTTAACGTAGGACATTGAGGACAATTGCTTATGAATTGAGTTTTGTAATTGTTCAGAAATCCGAAAATTTACCTCATTCAATCCTCCAAATAATGGCCCTAGAAAAAACCGTTTGTTATATAAACTGAACTGAAATGGTAGGAATAAAATCTGGAGTCATTAATTATTAACACTTTCCATTTGCAATAGTAAACTGTTGATAAAAAATCACATAGATGTCCTAACAAAAAACTCGACATTCTCTGGTTTCCTTGTATCAATGTGTAAATGTACATAAAAATCTTTACTAATAGAACCGAAATACAGAAAAATTAATTGATCTGTCGCCTTTTTTGTTTCGTTTATTTGATTTAGTCCAATACGTTCAGAAACCATTATCTTACAGCGTATTCTTAAACGTAAGTTCAAATAGTCTGCTTTCCTCGGCGATATTATTCTAGTCAAAAAAAAACATTGCCTATGGAGGGTCGGAATATTTATATCGCGAATTTATTCTTATTGCATATTTTATGACTGTGAGTGCTCCCTTGTGAATTTTGTGCAGTGAACTGATGTGTAGTTGACTAAAGAAATGCATTAGATATCGCCTAAATAAATCCATTAGATATCGCGAATTAGTATACGTGAGTATGCCCCTTCATAGCAAAATTTTCGACATTACCAACGTACTCAATATTCTAGTCTACATGATAGAGACGTGCATTGAGCACGATATGATTAGGCAACAACCTTACTCATAAAATCTCGATCAACGCTCAACCCCTTAGACCAGGGTCTCGTCGAAACTTGGGGGATAATACAGAGTCACCATCTTCAAGGTCATCTTCTTTGATTCTAATAAGTACTTGCTATCGGCAAATGTCGAATAATTCTTAATACGCATCGACTCATCTTGTCCGTCACGAAAAAACAGGAATTGAGTTATATCTGTGGTATAACCGCAAGGGTGCCGTAGGACTATTGTTGATTTAGTGATCATTTGTTTCTAGTTACATCTGAATCAATTCTGAATGAATGAATGCATATTTGGGGGACTTCGAAAACGAGAGTGTTACGTTAAAGGCACAATATTCAGCAAAAGAAGCAATCACACGAAAGTTGTATAATACATAATACATTGCTTGTATTGTGATATGATTTGTATTCTATTTCCAATAGACAAAATATCTGTTGCATCAAATCAGTCTACATAACTTTTGCGTTCGCTCATCCTTTCTCACAACACCCATTTCTCGTTTGAGAAATTGTTGAGTAGTAAACATCGTTTGCCAGTGAGCGTAGAGCGGGATTTCCTTCTTAAGATTCATTGCACCTCTAATAAATTGCCGAAAGACGTGGTCTTACGTTGATCGCACTTGATTGAAAAATCACAAAATCAAATGTATTTGGTCGCAGTATTATGTGGATAGAAAACATAATACACTTGTAACCCGCGACGCTGGTGGAAGCGCGCGAGCCAGTCGCTACCGGGGTTTTGCGCAGATTAGCGGTTGATTTAAGCGCCACTCCCGCGAGGGAGATCAACCGCCGTGTTCTTAGTTGTTGCCCGACTATTGAGATACCCAACACCTTAGGGCGGGTTTGTCCTTTAATCTCGAAAACCCGGTTTGTTCCACGACTGTTTCCTGCGCTCTACAAAGACCCGCGACACCACTTGTCCGCGATAAAAAGAAAGCACAGAAGAGCTACAAAATCGGTTCCAGAAACGTCGTTTCTGCCGAGAATTTCATCGGCCCTACTCGTTATAACGATCTTCCATCCACCTTGAAACTAGCTTCAGAGGGCGGGGAACGGGGGTTGATGAATGTACTATAAAAGAAAAGGAGTCCCAATCCTGGGCTCGTGACCTAATTTCAAACTAAACACGGTTTGTCGGTAATTAGGCTACCGCTGGCCAGTAAATGAATCAGATTGTTTTCTAATTCTACATTGAACGTTATTTATTGTTCATAACAAAAAAAAAACAGAACGTCAATACAATTCTAGCGATGCATAGATATTTAATAAAAAAAGAACAAATCATAATACTACGTTTTCAATATTCAATCATCCTATCATATAACAAAATTTCGTTCATTCCATTCCTGAGTCTTGAACCTCGACTCATCGAGCTCAGAATACGACGCGTCTTCTCACTAACCTAATCCTCCATTCCTATATGCATTCGTTTTATTCTGATGAACTTATCATCATCACTGTGCTATTTTAACACGCTTCAAAATGTGTGGCTTAGTGCATGTGGCATTGTTAGTAGGGTGGCATTTAGTGTGGCTCTATTGTTCTCTTATTTTTGGATATATCCCTACATGCGCATGTGTTAATGGGTATATATTTAGAACGGTACTCACGACCTTTTACTTGGTGAATTTTCTGCCGGCGGCTTTTCCCCACTCATGGGGTGGTTGACGATGAACGCAGGTGGTGAATGTTGGCGGCGAATCCACCGCACACGCGATCGTCGTGCGGAGTTCCTTCCAAACGAATCGTTTCAAGCTTGCCGATCCTTGCGTGGCCACCTTTATCGACGGACGTGTTGAATAAATCCCACGTGATGAATGTGGATGGTAATCGATGATGAATGCTGCGATGAGCGATTTTACTCGCACACGTGTTCGTCGTGCGGTGTCTCTTCCGGGAGCAAATTCGCGCTAAAATGACCTTGCGCGGCCTCGTTCAAGATGTAGGTGATAACAGAATCCCAAACGTTGATCGTGGGGTCAAAAGCGGCCTGTCCTAAATGCACACACAGAGAACAGAGAACAAAACCACACATGCCACATTGATTAGATTCAGCCGCATGCCAATAGGATATTCAACCAAGCTTACCTCCTCTTTATTTCAACGGATGCACTGGAGAAACTATTTATAAACTATTTTATAATCTACATCTGCTAATCTAGCTAACTAAAAAGGGAAAAGAAACCGTCAGCACACTAACCACGAGGTAACTATTACCGACTACCTTTCCGTCTATATAGCGCGATATAAGAAAATATATCCGCTCCTGTCCTCTTCCACGGTCACGATCGGAATGAAAGACTAGTTTTTGGTCCTCAGATCAGCGGGACATTCTTCGAAACCGGAACTACGTAATTAGCGAACAATTCCGTAGTTATACCGAAATTCTTCTGTGCTAGCTTCTATCTCGCTTTCAAACATTCTCGGGCTATATTGTCTTTAACTCCCGAGCACAGTTGAAGTCGATTCTCTTCCCGGGTTTTGAGACAAAAAACCCCACCAAGAGATTTGCGGAAAAGTGTTCATAACGAAAATGAACAAGGTGTATTTGATGATTTCGGGTTTCAATTAGCGTCCTGGCTTAATTGAGCCGCCGAGTCACATCTGGCACTCAAAATGGTTAGCCGCCCAAATGTAAAAAAAAGAGTGGCACTCGCATTGCCGTCCATCCAAGACACACACTTCTGAACAGAAGAATTCAGACTCACACAAGTGAGTTGTGTTGAATGTGGATTTCAAATATAAGAAACGAGGGGATCTACAATGTTGGAATAGGTGGTACCATGCTACACACTCTTTCGCTTGAATGTAATTTTCAATTCCAAGGGAACTGGCAGATTATTTTTTAGCAACGATAACATCTTTCCAGAATCTCCTTGATACTCGAATCACACCAGTGGTTAATGCTAACTTGATAACTACCTGTTCATTGCCTGAACTCTTTCGCTTATATGGATAGAAAATATTGAAATAAACTCTTTCGCTTGAATGTTTTTTTTCAATTCCCAGGGAAACTGCCAGATTATTTTGACGTATTTCAGCAACGATAACATCTTTCCGGAATCTTCTCGACGTTGGATGGCAACCAAACGAAAGTAGTTCCGCGCGTGTATGTGTGTGTTTGGCGACTGCTCCGATGTCTCCGATGTTTTTCGATGCTAATACTCTCTTGGTCGCCTGTTCTTCTCCTTCTGATGGATCGGCTTTTCTGCGCTCCCTCACAGTCCCAAACAAAGTTTTGTTTGGGACTGTGAGGGCATCACTCTCCTCCTGATGGATTCCCCTCTGGCCTAAGGTGCACAAACAGGCTCTTGGTGACACCGTTCATCAGCGTTTTTATGATAAACGAAGTGAGCTTCACCACAACAGCGACAACATGCTCAAATCGCTGTTCAATTATAACTGAGAGGATTTCCGAGCGGCGCTCGCTTATATACCGATTGGTGGTTTCAATAGCATGGTTCGAAAGCAATTTTGAGGCTATTGGAATAAGTTTTCGGATGAAAAAGTAACAAGTATATAACGCGTAGACATTTTATCTTTCGATAAGTGTTTGTCATCCCATTTCGTTCGGTTGTTTAGGAGCTATTAACGCTCAAAATCTCGGTCTCCGACGTAACGCTTTCGTTTTCGAAACTTTGATTTTACACCCCGGTATAGAAATGAAAGACGTAGTCCTACGTCAAAACATGTAAGAACGAATAAGGAAACCACACCATGGGATAGGAATATGGATTTTATTTTGTTAACTAGTAGGGAAAGACAATGTGCATCTTCTTTGGAGCAATCCAGTAATGATTATCACGATAACACGTAGACGCAATAGGCCAAACAATGGATTGAAAACGACGAAAAAACTTTTTTTTTAATTTAATTTACCACTAGAAGATTATTTGTTCACCCAGGTCATAAATTTTCTCAGTTTCCTCCGGATGTTTCTGATAGACAGAAAGTCTATAAATTTTACTTTTTACTACCCGGCTGACCCGGCGAAACGTCATCCTGTCTCAAAATGACATTCATATTTTCTTCCTAAGCACGATCTTGGGTTCAGCCCCAGAACAATTCATTATTTGATCATGTAATAGGCCCTTATACAATTTTCTTTTTCTATAAATTTTCTAAAACTTCGTAATTAAATTAAAATCAGACATAATTCTCAGTCAAGATTCTTAAATCATTTGCAAAACACATGTTTCTTCATTACATGGACTTCTTATTTGATACGAAAAGGAAATTTTTCCCTCCATAACATTGAACTACAGATAGAAAGGAATACAACAGAACAGAGCCGGTTCAAATCGGACAATGTCTTCCACGGGTATCGCGATTAGCAACACTTTTGGCGATCCATTTTTATTTATATAAATGAATTTGAAAAAAAAAGTATTCAACCGAAAATCACAGTTTTCATTCTCATATGACCAACTGACCAAATAATGTCATTGATTTTTTTTTGAAATCGTAACTCAAAATCCAGATATCTGATTAAAATATGATGTTTTTTTATCCCTTTTGTTTTATTTTAGGCTCATTAGCATTTTAGCTGTAACAGAGCCGAATTTTAATCGTGTACATGTCACATGTTTATCATATCTATAATTAGCACATTACACAGTTGCCATTTTATGGCGTTAGAGTATTCCCTTCTGTACCATTGCATATGGTATATGGCTACATTTACACGGTAGCCATTTAGGCGTAAGAGTTTTCTATCTGTTTTTCCATTATCCAGTTAGGCCGGACAGCGGAGACAGTTGATTGATCATTGTTGAGTTATTTATAGAACAGCAGCCCGATGTGTCTTGCAGAGCAGAGCAGTTGTATGGATGTGAATCGATCTCATTTCGACCGTGGATCGATCTTCATCGCTGATGATTGTTGCGTGGACGTAGTCATTCTGTAACAACACAAAGATGGTCAATAAGGGCCCTGAGTTTTGAACTCACGATCTATCGTTTACTAAGCGAACGCGCAACCAATGTGACTACGGAGACTCCCAAAAATATGATGTTTGACAAAGTTAATCGAAAATCAACGAACTATTTAGAAAAATAACATGTTATATACACTGTTAAAAAAAATTACTCAAAAATTGAATTTAATATTGAAAACATTTCTATCTCAAAATACCTCAGTCGTAGGGTCCAGCAGTAGTATGCATTTTCGAATATTTCAAGAGCAATCCGTGATCTAGACGCTCGTTAGTGAAATGCTGTTTAAATGTCCGCATCAATAACGCCAAATCAATAACTAATCCAATTATCTTAAAAACTTATGGAAACGAAAATCACATACTATGCATGTCACGAGTATTCCGGTAACGTGCACTCTCAGTACAATTTGTAATGAAATGCTCCTGTAGTTTATTCGTTAAGCCGTTTCAGTGCACAAAGGCTTCGGTTAAAAAATTACACACTCAGTCAAAAATGTACTGTGAACTATGAGATTTCAATATAAGAAACTTATAGCTTCGAAATGATGTATATATAGTAGGGTGCCAACGAAAATGGTCATCTCGAGTTTCAAAAAAGTTACCTCATGAAAATGTCCACCACCTCGAAAAAACACCCTATGTAAAATATCAGCTCAATCGGGCTTAAGGGAGAGTGGCGCAAAGCGGCAAGATTGATTTTTTTGAAAATCAAAAAATCACCCAAGAGTGAAATCGGGGTTGACACTCTGGGTTTTTTTTTCGAAATACGAGGCAAAACTATTGGAAAACGTGTGGAACGTGCTGCGAAATGTTGATTTGCACGATAATATACCCAATGCAAAATATTAGCTCAATCGGACTTCATTTACTAGTGTCGCAGACGTCAAAATTTGAGTTTTTTTGAAAACCGAAAAGTCATCGGAAATCCGGGTTTTCTAATATTTTGTTTGGTGCCAAAGTTTCATGACACGTCAAGATTTACAGTTATCTCAAATTTTGTTTGGCAAAAAACGGATTTCCAGATCAAAAAACAACCGAGCGCAAAAAAAATATTTTTTTCAAGATGACAGTAAATATCGACGTTTCGTACAATTATAATACATTTGGCATCAAAAATTTAAAAAAATAAATAAATTTTCAATTGCCTTTTTTCCAAAAACTACTTTAAAAAATCAACTTTTGAAACACTGGACCGATTCAGATGATCGACATATCGGGCCCTATTATAGAAATCGAGGCGATAAGAATTTTGCTCGTTAGCTCTATTTTACTATTATAGAAATCCAGCAATTCGAAAGCACCGAGCGAGTGATAGCTGTCGATGCAAGTGTCAGAACTTTTCGAGTTGTTTGGTTCACTTGTTGCATATCTTCAGAGAATTATTTTGTTTTGGTTTGCGTCCCTGATATTTTCCTTTGGGAAACATTTCAGAAACGCTTAAATATATGCAATTTTCAACACATGTTCGTTTGTTTTGATTAGTATTTGTTTTACGGTGCTGCCAGAATAGTCTATACAAGGTAAGTGTTCAATCCAGCATTATTTATATTAATCATGTTATAATTTACAATGCAGAACTTACTTCCAGCGCATATTTCAGTGGCTGAAAATGAGTGCACAGACAAATCACCACCAGTTTGAATAACTCGTTGAACCAATGAAAGCGAATGTAAACTTTGCTCGAGGTATTTGTGGAGGCAGTTCACATAGAATCCCGGTTAAGGAAAAGTGGGAGGAATTCAGTGAGGAGCTTAACCCTCTACAGCCCAAGCCCGCCTTCAAACGGGCATCGCGGATTCTCTTTTCAAATTATTCAGACATTATTTTCAATGT